>NW_027448073.1:0-80086 GCF_038048845.1 Mixophyes fleayi | reverse complement strand
TGTATAGTGGACATTATTGGTGGGGGGGGGCTGTGTGTTGTATAATGGACATCATTGGAGGGGATGTGCGTTGTATAGTGGACATTATTGGGGGGCTGTGCTTTGTATAGTGGAAATCATTGGGGGGGGGCTGTGTACATTGTATAGTGGACATCATTGGGGGGGGGCTGTGTACATTGTATAGTGGACATCATTGGGGGGGCTGTTCGTTGTATAGTGGACATTATTGGGGGGGCTGTGGGTTGTATAATGGACATCATTGGGGGGGGCTGTGTACATTGTATAGTGGACATCATTGGAGGGGCTGTGCGTTGTATAGTGGACATCATTGGGGGGGGGCTGTGTACATTGTATAGTGGACATCATTGGAGGGGGGCTGTGTACATTGTATAGTGGACATCATTGGAGGGGATGTGTACATTGTATAATGGACATCATTGGGGGGGCTGTTTACATTGTATAGTGGACATCATTGGGGGGGGGGCTGTGTACATTGTATAGTGGACATCATTGGAGGGGATGTGCGTTGTATAGTGGACATTATTGGTGGGGGGGGCTTTGTGTTGTATAATGGACATCATTGGAGGGGATGTGTGTTGTATAATGGACATCATTGGAGGGGATGTGTGTTGTGTAGCGGACATTATTGGAGGGGATGTGCGTTGTATAGTGGACATCATTGGGGGGGCTGTGTACATTGTATAGTAGATATCATTGGAGGGGATGTGCGTTGTATAGTGGAAATTATTGGTGGGGGGGGGGCTGTGTGTTGTATAATGGACATCATTGGAGGGGCTGTGCGTTGTATAGTGGAAATCATAGTGGGAGCTGTGCGTTGTATAGTGGAAATCATAGTGGGGGCTGTGCGTTGTATAGTGGACATCATTGGGGGGCTGTGTGTTGTATAGTGGAAATCATTGGGGGGCTGTTCCTTTTATAGTGGACTTTATTGGGGGGGGGGGCTGTTCGTTGTATAGTGGACATTATTGGGTGGGCTGTGCGTTGTATAGTGGACATCATTGGAGGGGATGTGCGTTGTATAGTGGACATCATTGGGGGGCGGCTGTGCGTTGTATAGTGGACATCATTGGGGGGGCTGTGTACATTGTATAGTGGACATCATTGGAAGGGATGTGCGTTGTATAGTGGACATTGGTGGGGGGGCTGTGTGTTGTATAATGGAAATCATTGGAGGGGCTGTGCGTTGTGTAGTGGAAATCATAGTGGGGGCTGTGTACATTGTATAGTGGACATCATTGGAGGGGATGTGCGTTGTATAGTGGACATCATTGGGGGGGCTGTGCGTTGTATAGTGGGCATCATTGGGGGGGCTGTGTACATTGTTTAGTGGACATCATTGGGGGGGCTTTGTACATTGTATAGTGGACATCATTGGAGGGGATGTGCGTTGTATAGTGGACATTATTGGTGGGGGGGGGGCTGTGTGTTGTATAATGGACATGGGTGGGGGGGATGTGCGTTGTATAGTGGACATCATTGGGGGGGCTGTGCGTTGTATAGTGGACATTGGTGGGGGGGCTGTGTGTTGTATAGTTGACATTGGTGGGGGGGATGTGCGTTGTATAGTGGACATCATTGGAGGGGATGTGCGTTGTATAGTGGACATCATTGGGGGGCTGTGCGTTGTATAGTTGACATTGGTGGGGGGGCTGTGTGTTGTATAATGGACATCATTGGAGGGGATGTGCGTTGTATAGTGGACATCATTGGAGGGGCTGTGTGTTGTATAGTGGACATCATTGGAGGGGCTGTGCGTTGTATAGTGGATATCATTGGGGGGCTGTGCGTTGTATAGTGGACATCATTGGGGGCCTGTGTACATTGTATAGTGGACATCAGTGGAGGGTATGTGCGTTGTATAGTGGACATCATTGGGGGGGCTGTGTACATTGTATAGTGGACATCATTGGCTGGAGCTGTGTACATTGTATAGTGGACATCATTGGGGGCTGCGTACATTGTATAATGGACATCATTGCAGGGGATGTGTGTTGTGTAGCGGAAATTATTGGAGGGGATGTGCGTTGTATAGTGGACATCAATGGGGGGGCTGTGTACATTGTATAGTGGACATCATTGGAGGGGATGTGCGTTGTATAGTGGACATTATTGGTGGGGGGGCTGTGTGTTGTATAATGGACATTGGTTGGGGGGGCTCTGTGTTGTATAATGGACATCATTGGGGGGGCTCTGTGTTGTATAATGGACATCATTGGGGGGGCTCTGCGTTGTATAGTGGACATCATTGGGGGGGCTGTGTACATTGTATAGTTGACATCATTGGAGGGGATGTGCGTTGTATAGTGGACTTCATTGGGGGGCTGTGTACATTGTATAGTGGACATCATTGGGGGGGGGCTGTGTACATTGTATAGTGGACATCATTGGAGGGGATGTGCGTTGTATAGTGGACATTATTGGTGGGGGGGCTGTGTGTTGTATAATGGACATTGGTGGGGGGGGCTGTGTGTTGTATAATGGACATCATTGGAGGGGATGTGTGTTGTATAATGGACATCATTGGAGGGGATGTGTGTTGTGTAGCGGAAATTATTGGAGGGGATGTGCGTTGTATAGTGGACATCATTGGGAGGGCTGTGTACATTGTATAGTGGACATCATTGGAGGGTATGTGCGTTGTATAGTGGACATTATTGGTGGGGTGGCTGTGTGTTGTATAATGGACATTGGTGGGGGGGTTGTGTGTTGTATAATGGACATCATTGGGGGGCTGTGTGTTGTATAGCGGACATCATTGGAGGGGCTGTGCGTTGTATAGTGGAAATCATTGGGGGGGCTGTTCCTTGTATAGTGGACATCATTGGGGGCTGTGTGTTGTATAGTGGACATCATTGGAGGGGCTGTGCGTTGTATAGTGGAAATCATCGTGGGGGCTGTGCGTTGTATAGTGGACATTGCGTTGTATAGTGGACATCATTGGAGGGGATGTGCGTTGTATAGTGGACATTATTGGTGGGGTGGCTGTGTGTTGTATAATGGACATTGGTGGGGGGGTTGTGTGTTGTATAATGGACATCATTGGGGGGCTGTGTGTTGTATAGTGGACATCAATAGGGGGGCTGTTCCTTGTATAGTGGACATCATTGGGGGGGCTGTTCGTTGTATAGTGGACATTATTGGGTGGGCTGTGTGTTGTATAGTGGACATCATTGGAGGGGATGTGCGTTGTATAGTGGACATCATTGGAGGGGATGTGCGTTGTATAGTGGACATCATTGGGGGGGATGTGCGTTGTACAGTGGAAATCATTGGGGGTGGGCTGTGTACATTGTAAAGTGGACATCATTGGAGGGGCTGTGCGTTGTATAGTGGACATCATTGGAGGGGCTGTGCGTTGTATAGTGGACATCATTGGAGGGGCTGTGCGTTGTATAGTGGACATCATTAGGGGGGCTGTGTACATTGTATAGTGGACATCATTGGGGGGGCTGTGTACATTGTATAGTGGACATCATTGGAGGGGATGTGCGTTGTATAGTGGACATTATTGGTGGGGGGGGCTGTGTGTTGTATAATGGACATCATTGGAGGGGATGTGCGTTGTATAATGGACATCATTGGAGGGGATGTGCGTTGTATAGTGGACATCATTGGTGGGGCTGTGTACATTGTATAGTGGACATCATTGGAGGGGATTTGCGTTGTATAGTGGACATCATTGGGGGGGCTGTGCGTTGTATAGTGGACATAATTGGGGGGGCTGTGTACATTGTTTAGTGGACATCATTGGGGGGGCTATGTACATTGTTTAGTGGACATCATTGGGGGGGGCTGTGTACATTGTATAGTGGACATCATTGGAGGGGATGTGCGTTGTATAGTGGACATCATTGGGGGGGCTGTGCATTGTATAGTGGACATCATTGAGGGGGCTGTGTGTTGTATAGTGGACATCATTGGGGGGGCTGTTCCTTGTATTATGGACATCATTGGGGGGGGCTGTTCCTTGTATTATGGACATTATTGGGTGGGCTGTGTGTTGTATAGTGGACATCATTGGAGGGGATGTGCGTTGTATAGTGGACATCATTGGAGGGGATGTGCATTGTATAGTGGACATCATTGGGGGGGCTGTGCGTTGTATAGTGGAAATCATTGGGGGTGGGCTGTGTACATTGTATAGTGGACATCATTGGGTGGGCTGTGTACATTGTATAGTGGACATCATTGGGGGAGCTGTGTACATTGTATAGTGGACATCATTGGGGGGGCTGTGTACATTGTATAGTGGACATCATTGGGGGGAGCTGTGTACATTGTATAGTGGACATCATTGGGGGGGCTGTGTACATTGTATAATGGACATCATTGGAGGGGATGTGTGTTGTGTAGCGGAAATTATTAGAGGGGATGTGCTTTGTATAGTGGACATCATTGGGGGGGCTGTGTACATTGTATAATGGACATCATTGGAGGGGATGTGTGTTGTGTAGCGGAAATTATTGGAGGGGATGTGCGTTGTATAGTGGACATTATTGGTGGGGGGGCTGTGTGTTGTATAATGGACATCATTGGAGGGGATGTGCGTTGTATAGCGGACATCATTGGAGGGGCTGTGCGTTGTATAGTGGAAATCATTGGAGGGGCTGTGTGTTGTATAGTGGACATCATTGGGGGGGCTGTTCCTTTGGTATAGTGGACATCATTGGGGGGGCTGTTACTTGTATAGTGGACATCATTGGGGGGCTGTTCCTTGTATAGTGGACATCATTGGGGGGGCTGTGTGTTGTATAGTGGACATCATTGGGGGGCTGTGCGTTGTATAGTGTACATCATTGGGGGGGCTGTGTACATTGTATAGTGGTCATCATTGGAGGGATGTGCGTTGTATAGTGGACATCATTGGGGGGGCTGTGTACATTGTATAGTGGACATTATTGGAGGGGATGTGAGTTGTATAGTGGACATTATTGGAGGGGATGTGAGTTGTATAGTGGACATTATTGGTGGGGGGGGCTGTGTGTTGTATAATGGACATCATTGGGGGTGCTGTGTACATTGTTTAGTGGACATCATTGGGGGGGGCTGTGTACATTGTATAGTGGACATCATTGGGGGGGCTGTGTACATTGTATAGTGGACATCATTGGGGGGGCTGTGAACATTGTATAGTGGACATCATTGGGGGGGCTTGTGAACATTGTATAGTGGACATCATTGGAGGGGATGTGCGTTGTATAGTGGACATAATTGGGGGTGCTGTGCGTTGCATAGTGGAATTCATTGGGGGGGGGGCTGTGCATTGTATAGTGAAAATCATTTTGGGGCTGTGCGTTGCATAGTGGAAATCATTGGGGGGGCTGAGCGTTGTATAGTGGACATCATTGGAAGGGATGTGCGTTGTATAGTGGACATCATTGGAGGGGATGTGCGTTGTATAGTGGACATCATTGGAGGGGTTGTGTACATTGTATAGTGGACATTATTGGGTGGGCTGTGTGTTGTATAGTGGACATCATTGGAGGGGATGTGTGTTGTATAGTGGACATCATTGGAGGGGATGTGCGTTGTATAGTGAACATCATTGGGGGGGCTGTGCGTTGTATAGTGGACATCATTGGAGGGGCTGTGCGTTGTATAGTGGACATCATTGGAGGGGCTGTGCGTTGTATAGTGGACATCATTAGGGGGGCTGTGTACATTGTATAGTGGACATCATTGGGGGGCCTGTGTACATTGTATAGTGGACATCATTGGAGGGGATGTGCGTTGTATAGTGGACATCATTGGGGGGGCTGTGTACATTGTATAGTGGACATCATTGGAGGGGATGTGCGTTGTATAGTGGACATCATTGGAGGGGATGTGCATTGTATAGTGGACATCATTGGGGGGGCTGTGCGTTGTATAGTGGAAATCATTGGGGGTGGGCTGTGTACATTGTATAGTGGACATCATTGGGTGGGCTGTGTACATTGTATAGTGGACATCATTGGGGGAGCTGTGTACATTGTATAGTGGACATCATTGGGGGGGCTGTGTACATTGTATAGTGGACATCATTGGGGGGAGCTGTGTACATTGTATAGTGGACATCATTGGGGGGGCTGTGTACATTGTATAATGGACATCATTGGAGGGGATGTGTGTTGTGTAGCGGAAATTATTAGAGGGGATGTGCTTTGTATAGTGGACATCATTGGGGGGGCTGTGTACATTGTATAATGGACATCATTGGAGGGGATGTGTGTTGTGTAGCGGAAATTATTGGAGGGGATGTGCGTTGTATAGTGGACATTATTGGTGGGGGGGCTGTGTGTTGTATAATGGACATCATTGGAGGGGATGTGCGTTGTATAGCGGACATCATTGGAGGGGCTGTGCGTTGTATAGTGGAAATCATTGGAGGGGCTGTGTGTTGTATAGTGGACATCATTGGGGGGGCTGTTCCTGGTATAGTGGACATCATTGGGGGGGCTGTTACTTGTATAGTGGACATCATTGGGGGGGCTGTTCCTTGTATAGTGGACATCATTGGGGGGCTGTGTGTTGTATAGTGGACATCATTGGGGGGCTGTGCGTTGTATAGTGTACTTCATTGGGGGGCTGTGTACATTGTATAGTGGTCATCATTGGAGGGGATGTGCGTTGTATAGTGGACATCATTGGGGGGGCTGTGTACATTGTATAGTGGACATTATTGGAGGGGATGTGAGTTGTATAGTGGACATTATTGGAGGGGATGTGAGTTGTATAGTGGACATTATTGGTGGGGGGGGCTGTGTGTTGTATAATGGACATCATTGGGGGTGCTGTGTACATTGTTTAGTGGACATCATTGGGGGGGGCTGTGTACATTGTATAGTGGACATCATTGGGGGGGCTGTGTACATTGTATAGTGGACATCATTGGGGGGGCTGTGAACATTGTATAGTGGACATCATTGGGGGGGCTGTGAACATTGTATAGTGGACATCATTGGAGGGGATGTGCGTTGTATAGTGGACATAATTGGGGGTGCTGTGCGTTGCATAGTGGAATTCATTGGGGGGGGGCTGTGCATTGTATAGTGAAAATCATTTTGGGGGCTGTGCGTTGCATAGTGGAAATCATTGGGGGGCTGAGCGTTGTATAGTGGACATCATTGGAAGGGATGTGCGTTGTATAGTGGACATCATTGGAGGGGATGTGCGTTGTATAGTGGACATCATTGGAGGGGTTGTGTACATTGTATAGTGGACATTATTGGGTGGGCTGTGTGTTGTATAGTGGACATCATTGGAGGGGATGTGTGTTGTATAGTGGACATCATTGGAGGGGATGTGCGTTGTATAGTGAACATCATTGGGGGGGCTGTGCGTTGTATAGTGGACATCATTGGAGGGGCTGTGCGTTGTATAGTGGACATCATTGGAGGGGCTGTGCGTTGTATAGTGGACATCATTAGGGGGGCTGTGTACATTGTATAGTGGACATCATTGGGGGGCCTGTGTACATTGTATAGTGGACATCATTGGAGGGGATGTGCGTTGTATAGTGGACATCATTGGGGGGGCTGTGTACATTGTATAGTGGACATCATTGGAGGGGATGTGCGTTGTATAGTGGACATCATTGGAGGGGATGTGCGTTGTATAATGGACATCATTGGAGGGGATGTGCGTTGTATAGTGGACATCGTTGGGGGGAGCTGTGTACATTGTATAGTGGACATCATTGGAGGGGATTTGCGTTGTATAGTGGACATCATTGGGGGGGCTGTGCATTGTATAGTGGACATCATTGGGGGGGGTGTGCGTTGTATAGTGGACATCATTGAGGGGGCTGTGTGTTGTATAGTGGACATCATTGGGGGGGCTGTTCCTTGTATTATGGACATCATTGGGGGGGCTGTTCGTTGTATAGTGGACATTATTGGGTGGGCTGTGTGTTGTATAGTGGACATCATTGGAGGGGATGTGCGTTGTATAGTGGACATCATTGGAGGGGATGTGCGTTGTATAGTGGACATCATTGGAGGGGATGTGCGTTGTATAGTGGACATCATTGGGGGGGCTGTGCGTTGTATAGTGGAAATCATTGGGGGTGGGCTGTGTACATTGTATAGTGGACATCATTGGAGGGGCTGTGCGTTGTATAGTGGACATCATTGGAGGGGCTGTGCGTTGTATAGTGAACATCATTAGGGGGGCTGTGTACATTGTATAGTGGACATCATTGGGGGCGCTGTGTACATTGTATAGTGGACATCATTGGAGGGGATGTGCGTTGTATAGTGGACATCATTGGGGGGGCTGTGTACATTGTATAGTGGACATCATTGGGGGGGCTGTGTACATTGTATAGTGGACATCATTGGGGGAGCTGTGTACATTGTATAGTGGACATCATTGGGGGGGCTGTGTACATTGTATAGTGGACATAATTGGGGGGAGCTGTGTACATTGTATAGTGGACATCATTGGTGGGGCTGTGTACATTGTATAATGGACATCATTGGAGGGGATGTGTGTTGTGTAGCGGAAATTATTGGAGGGGATGTGCGTTGTATAGTGGACATTATTGGTGGGGGGGCTGTGTGTTGTATAATGGACATCATTGGAGGGGATGTGCGTTGTATAGTGGACATCATTGGGGGGCTGTGCGTTGTATAGTGGATATCATTGGGGGGCTGTGCGTTGTATAGTGGACATCATTGGGGGGCTGTGTACATTGTATAGTGGTCATTATTGGGGGGGCTGTTCCTTGTATAGTGGACATCATTGGGGGGCTGTGCGTTGTATAGTGGACATCATTGGGGGGCTGTGCGTTGTATAGTGGACATCATTGGGGGGCTGTGCGTTGTATAGTGGACATCATTGGGGGGCTGTGCGTTGTATAGTGGACATCATTGGGGGGCTGTGCGTTGTATAGTGGACATCATTGGGGGGCTGTGCGTTGTATAGTGGACATCATTGGGGGGCTGTGTACATTGTATAGTGGTCATCATTGGAGGGGATGTGCGTTGTATAGTGGACATCATTGGGGGGGCTGTGTACATTGTATAGTGGACATTATTGGAGGGGATGTGAGTTGTATAGTGGACATTATTGGTGGGGGGGGCTGTATGTTGTATAATGGACATCATTGGGGGGGCTGTGTACATTGTTTAGTGGACATCATTGGGGGGGGGCTGTGTACATTGTATAGTGGACATCATTGGAGGGGCTGTGTACATTGTATAGTGGACATCATTGGGGGGGGCTGTGTACATTGTATAGTGGACATCATTGGAGGGGCTGTGTACATTGTATAGTGGACATCATTGGGGGGGCTGTGTACATTGTATAGTGGACATCATTGGAGGAGATGTGCGTTGTATAGTGGACATTATTGGTGGGGGGGCTGTGTGTTGTATAATGGACATCATTAAAGGGGATGTGTAATGTGTAGCGGAAATTATTGGGGGGCTGTGTACATTGTATAGTGGACATTATTGGGGGGCTGTGTACATTGTATAGTGGACATCATTGGAGGGGATGTGCGTTGTATAGTGGACATCATTGGGTGGGCTGTGCGTTGTATAGTGGACATCATTGGAGGGGATGTGCGTTGTATAGTGGACATCATTGGAGGGGATGTGCGTTGTATAGTGGACATCATTGGGGGGGGCTGTGCGTTGTATAGTGGAAATCATTGGGGGGGCTGTGCGTTGTATAGTGGAAATCATTTTGGGGGCTGTGCGTTGCATAGTGGAAATCATTGGGGGGGGCTGTGCGTTGTATAGTGGACATTATTGGTTGGGCTGTGCGTTGTATAGTGGACATCATTGGAAGGGATGTGCGTTGTATAGTGGACATTATTGGTTGGGCTGTGCGTTGTATAGTGGACATCATTGGAAGGGATGTGCGTTGTATAGTGGACATCATTGGGGGGGCTGTGCGTTGTATAGTGGACATCATTGGCGGGGCTGTGTACATTGTATAGTGGACATCATTGGGGGGCTGTGTACATTGTATAGTGGACATCATTGGAGGGGATGTGCGTTGTATAGTGGATATCATTTTGGGGGCTGTACATTGCATAGTGGAAATCATTGGGGGGGCTGTGCGTTGTATAGTGGACATCATTGGGGGGGCTGTGCGTTGTATAGTGGACATCATTGGGGGGGGGCTGTGTACATTTTATAGTGGACATCATTGGGGGGGCTGTGTACATTGTATAGTGGACATCATTGGGGGGGCTGTGTACATTGTATAGTGGACATCATTGGAGGGGTTGTGCGTTGTATAGTGGACATCATCTGGGGGGCTGTGTACATTGCATAGTGGAAATCATTGGGGGGGGCTGTGCGTTGTATAGTGGACATTATTGGTTGGGCTGTGCGTTGTATAGTGGACATCATTGGAAGGGATGTGCGTTGTATAGTGGACATCATTGGGGGGGCTGTGCGTTGTATAGTGGACATCATTGGCGGGGCTGTGTACATTGTATAGTGGACATCATTTGGGGCTGTGTACATTGTATAGTGGACATCATTGGAGGGGATGTGCGTTGTATAGTGGATATCATTTTGGGGGCTGTACATTGCATAGTGGAAATCATTGGGGGGGCTGTGCGTTGTATAGTGGACATCATTGGGGGGGGCTGTGCGTTGTATAGTGGACATCATTGGGGGGGGCTGTGTACATTTTATAGTGGACATCATTGGGGGGGCTGTGTACATTGTATAGTGGACATCATTGGGGGGGCTGTGTACATTGTATAGTGGACATCATTGGGGGGGCTGTGTACATTGTATAGTGGACATCATTGGAGGGGTTGTGCGTTGTATAGTGGACATCATCTGGGGGGCTGTGTACATTGTATAGTGGGCATCATTGGGGGGGCTGTGCGTTGTATAGTGGACATCATTGGGGGGGCTGTGTACATTGTATAGTGGACATCATTGGAGGGGATGTGCGTTGTATAGTGGACATTATTGGAGGGGCTGTGCGTTGTATAGTGGACATCATTGGGGGGGCTGTGCGTTGTATAGTGGACATCATTGGGGGGGCTGTGCGTTGTATAGTGGACATCATTGGGGGGGCTGTGCGTTGTATAGTGGACATCATTGGGGGGGCTGTGCGTTGTATAGTGGACATCATTGGCGGGGCTGTGTACATTGTATAGTGGACATCATTGGGGGGCTGTGTACATTGTATAGTGGACTTCATTGGAGGGGCTGTGCGTTGTATAGTGGACATCATTGGAGGGGCTGTGCATTGTATAGTGGACATCATTGGGGGGCTGTGTACATTGTATAGTGGACATCATTTAAGGGGATGTGTGTTGTTGTCACAAACTTACCTGCTTCCCGCGGCTCAGTCCGGATGCCGCACTTCCGGGTTCAGCGGTCACATGTCCGCAACCCACTCGCTGAGTGTCAGAGCAACACTTACCTGTTCTTGTGCTTCATGGATTGTTGTGTCTTCCAGTCTCCTGTACCTTCCTGTGTGCTGATCTTTGCCTGTTGACTATCCTGTCTCTCCAACCCCTGTGTACCGACCCAGCTTGCTGACCATCCCTCTGTTCTTGTGACCCGTGTACCGACCCCGGCTTGATTGACTCCGAATTGCCTCCTGATTCTGCCTGACTCCATTCCTGTGTACCGACCCGGCTTGACTGACTCCGCATCTTCCGCTCCACCCCGCTGCACTACATCTTGGGGCGAACCTGTGGACCGCGACTGCGACTCCTGGCAGCGAAGCCCACCCCGCCTTGCAGCGGTTCTTGGTGAACACCGGGGAGATCGTTAGACTCCGCACCTCAGGTAAGCCAGCGCTAATCAAGATTAGTAGTATCCAGTATCTGTTACAGTTGTATAGTGGACATCACTGGAGGGATGTGTGTTGTATAGTGGACATCATTGGGGGGCTGTGCGTTGCATAGTGGACATCATTAGGGGGCTGTGCGTTGCATAGTGGACATCATTAGGGGGCTGTGTGTTGCATAGTGGACATCATTGGGGAGGCTGTGCGTTGCATTGTGGACATCATTGGGGGGGCTGTTCCTTGTATAGTGGACATCATTGGGGGGGGCTGTATTTTGTATAGTGGACATTATTGGGTGGGCTGTGTGTTGTATAGTGGAGATCATTGCAGGGGATGTGCGTTGCATAGTGGACATCATTGGGGGGCTGTGCGTTGCATAGTGGACATAATTGGGGGGCTGTGCATTGAATAGTGGACATAATTGGGGGGCTGTGCATTGCACAGTGACATCATTGGGGGGCTGTGCGTTGCATAGTGGACATCATTGGGGGGCTGTGCGTTGCATAGTGGACATCATTGGGGGGCTGTGCGTTGCATAGTGGACATCATTGGGGGGCTGTGCGTTGTATAGTGGACATCATTAGGGTGGCTGTGCGTTGTATAGTGGACAGCATTGGACGGGATGTGTGTTGTATAGTGGACATCATTGGGGGGGGCTGTGCGTTGTACAGTGCAAATCATTGGAGGGGCTGTGCGTTGTATAGTGGACGTCATTGGAGGGGATGTGCGTTGTATAGTGGACGTCATTGGGGGATGTTTGTTGTATAGTGGACATTATTGGGGGGGTCTGTGCGTTCTATAGTGGACGTCATTGGAGGGGATGTGCGGTTTATAGTGGACATCATTTGGAGGGCTGTGCGTTGTAGAGTGGACATCATTGTGAGGACTGTGCGTTGTATAGTGGACATCATTTGGGGGGCGGTGCGTTGTATAATGGACGTCATTGGGGGGGCTGTGTCTTATAGTGGCCATCCTTGGCGGGGCTGTGCGTTGTATAGCTGACATCATTGGGGGGGCTGTGCGTTGCAAAGTGGACATCATTAGGAGGGCTGTGCGTTCTATAGTGGAAATCATTGGAGGGGATGTGTGTTGTGTAGTGGACAGCTTTGTGAGGGCTGTGCGTTGTTTAGTGGACATCATTGGTGGGGCTGTGTACATTGTATAGTGGACATCATTAGAGGGGATGTGTGTTGTATAGTGGACATTACTGGGGGGCTGTGCGTTGTATAGTGGACATCATTGGAGGGGTTGTGTGTTGTATAGTGGACATCTATGTGCGTTGTATAGTGGACATCATTGGGGGGGCTGTGCGTTATATAGTGGAAATCATTGGGGGTCTGTGCGTTGTATAGTGGACATCATTGGGGGGGGCTGTGCGTTGCATATTAGACATCATTGGGGGGGCTGTGCGTTGTATAATGGACATCATTGGAGCGGATGTGTGTTGTATAGTTGACATCATTTGGGGGATGTGCGTTGTATAGTGGACATCATTGGGGGGGCTGTGCATTGTATAATAGAAATCATTGGGGGCTGTGCATTATATAGTGGAAATTATTGGGGGATGTGTGTTGTATGGTGGACATCATTGGGGGGGCTGTGCGTTGTATAGTGGACATTATTGGGGGGGCTGTGCATTGTATAGTGGAAATCATTGGGGAAACTCTGCTTTGTATAGTGGAAATCATTGGGGGGACTCTGCTTTGTATAGTGGACATTATTGGGTGGGCTCTGCGTTGTATAGTGGACATTATTGGGGGGGGGTCTGTGCGTTCTATAAAGGACAACATTGGAGGCGATGTGCTTTGTATAATGGACAACATTGGAGGCGATGTGCGTTGTATAATTGACATCATTGGGAGGGCTGTGCGTTGTATAATGGACATCATTGGGAGGGCTGTTTGTTGTATAGTGGACATAATTGGGAGGGTTGTGTCGTTGTATAGTGGACATAATTGGGAGGGTTGTCGTTGTATAGTGGACATCATTGGAGGGGATGTGTGTTGTATAGTGGACATCATTATGGGGGCTGTGCGTTGTATAGTGGATATTATTGGGGGGGCTGTGTCGTTGTATAGTGGACATCATTGCAGGGGATGTGTCGTTGTATAGTGGACATCATTGCAGGGGATGTGTGTTGTATAGTGGACATCATTGGGAGGGCTGTGCGTTTTATTGTGGACATCATTTGGGGGGGTTGTGTCGTTGTATAGTGGACATCATTGGGGGGCTGTGCGTTGTATAGTGGACATCATTGGGGGGCTGTGTGTTGTATAGTGGACATCATTGGGGGGGCTGTGCGTTGTATAGTGGACATTATTGGGGGGGGCTGTGCGTTTTATAGTGGACATCATTGGGGGGCTGTGTGTTGTATAGTGGACATCATTGGGGGTGGATGTGTGTTGTATAGTGGACATCATTGGGGTGGTTGTGTGTTGTATAGTGGACATCATTGGGGGGGATGTGCGTTGTATAGTGGACATCATTGGGGGTGCTGTGCGTTGTATAGTGGAAATCATTGGGGGTGATGCGCGTTGTATAGTGGACATTATTAGGGGGGCTGTGCGTTGTATAGTGGACATCATTGGAGGGGATGTGCGTTGTATAGTGAACATTATTGGGGGGGAAGTCTGTGCGTTCTATAAAGGACAACATTGGAGGCGATGTGCGTTGTATAGTTGACATAATTGGAGGGGCTGTGCGTTGTATAGTGGACATAATTGGAGGGGCTGTGCGTTGTATAGTGGACATCATTGGGGGGGCTGTGCGTTGTATAGTGGACATCATTGGGGTGGATGTGTGTTGTATAGTGGACATCATTGGGGTGGTTGTGTGTTGTATAGTGGACATCATTGGAGGGGATGTGCGTTGTATTGTGAAATTCATTGGGGGGAATGTGCGTTGTATTGTGAACATCATTGCTGGGGATGTGCGTTGTATTGTGGACATCATTGGCGGGGAAGTGCGTTGTATAGTGGACATCATTTGGGGTGATGTGCGTTGTATAGTGGACATCATTTGGGGTGATGTGCGTTGTATAGTGGACATCATTGGGGGGGCTGTGCATTGTGTAGTGGAAATTATTGGTGGGGCTGTGCATTATATAGTGGAAATCATTGGGGGATGTGTGTTGTATAGTGGACATCATCGGGGGTGCTGCGCGTTGTATAGTGGACATTATTGGGGGGGCTGTGCGTTGTATAGTGGACATTATTGGGGGGGGGCTGTGCGTTGTATAGTGGACATTATTGGGGGGGCTGTGCGTTGTATAGTGGACATCATTGGAGGGGCTGTGCGTTGTATAGTGGACATCATTAGGGGGGCTGTGTACATTGTATAGTGGACATCATTGGGGGGGCTGTGTACATTGTATAGTGGACATCATTGGAGGGGATGTGCGTTGTATAGTGGACATCATTGGGGGGGCTGTGTACATTGTATAGTGGACATCATTGGGGGAACTGTGTACATTGTATAGTGGACATCATTGTGGGGGCTGTGTACATTGTATAGTGGACATCATTGGGGGGGCTGTGTACATTGTATAGTGGACATCATTGGGGGGAGCTGTGTACATTGTATAGTGGAAATCATTGGAGGGGATGTGTGTTGTGTAGCGGAAATTATTGGAGGGGATGTGCGTTGTATAGTGGACATCATTGGGGGGGGCTGTGTACATTGTATAATGGACATCATTGGGGGGGCTGTGTACATTGTATAATGGACATCATTGGAGGGGATGTGCGTTGTATAGCGGACATCATTGGAGGGGCTGTGCGTTGTATAGTGGAAATCATTGGAGGGGCTGTGTGTTGTATAGTGGACATCATTGGGGGGGCTGTTCCTTGTATAGTGGACATCAGTGGGGGGGCTGTTCCTTGTATAGTGGACATCATTGGGGGGGCTGTTCCTTGTATAGTGGACATCATTGGGGGGGCTGTGCGTTGTATAGTGGACATCATTGGGGGGGCTGTGCGTTGTATAGTGGACATCATTGGGGGGGCTGTGCGTTGTATAGTGGACATCATTGGGGGGGCTGTGTACATTGTATAGTGGTCATCATTGGAGGGGATGTGCGTTGTATAGTGGACATCATTGGGGGGGCTGTGTACATTGTATAGTGGACATTATTGGAGGGGATGTGAGTTGTATAGTGGACATCATTGGGGGGGCTGTGGACATTGTTTAGTGGACATCATTGGGGGGGGGCTGTGTACATTGTATAGTGGACATCATTGGGGGGGCTGTGTACATTGTATAGTGGACATCATTGGGGGGGTTGTGTACATTGTATAGTGAACATCATTGGAGAGGATGTGCGTTGTATAGTGGACATTATAGGTGGGGGGGGGCTGTGTGTTGTATAATGGACATTGGTGGGGGGGCTGTGTGTTGTATAATGGACATCATTGGAGGGGATGTGCGTTGTATAGTGGACATCATTGGTGGGGGGGCTGTGTGTTGTATGATGGACATTGGTGGGGGGGCTGTGTGTTGTATAATGGACATCATTAGAGGGGATGTGTAATGTGTAGCGGAAATTATTGGGGGGCTGTGTACATTGTATAGTGGACATCATTGGAGGGGATGTGCATTGTATAGTGGACATCATTGGGTGGGCTGTGCGTTGTATAGTGGACATCATTGGAGGGGATGTGCGTTGTATAGTGGACATCATTGGAGGGGATGTGCGTTGTATAGTGGACATCATTGGAGGGGATGTGCGTTGTATAGTGGAAATCATTGGGGGGGCTGTGCGTTGTATAGTGGAAATCATTTTGGGGGCTGTGCGTTGCATAGTGGAAATCATTGGGGGGGGCTGTGCGTTGTAAAGTGGACATTATTGGTTGGGCTGTGCGTTGTATAGTGGACATCATTGGAAGGGATGTGCGTTGTATAGTGGACATCATTGGGGGGGCTGTGCATTGTATAGTGGACAACATTGGCGGGGCTGTGTACATTGTATTGTGGACATCATTGGCGGGGCTGTGTACATTGTATAGTGGACATCATTGGGGGGCTGTGTACATTGTATAGTGGACATCATTGGAGGGGATGTGCGTTGTATAGTGGAAATCATTGGGGGGGCTGTGCATTATATAATGGAAATCATTTTGGGGGCTGTACATTGCATAGTGGAAATCATTGGGGGGGCTGTGCGTTGTATAGTGGACATCATTGGAAGGGATGTGCGTTGTATAGTGGACATCATTGGAAGGGATGTGCGTTGTATAGTGGACATCATTGGGGAGGCTGTGCGTTGTATAGTGGACATCATTGGGGGGGCTGTGTACATTTTATAGTGGACATAATTGGGGGGGCTGTGTACATTGTATAGTGGACATCATTGGGGGGCTGTGTACATTGTATAGTGGACATCATTGGAGGGGATGTGCGTTGTATAGTGGACATCATTGGGGGGGCTGTGTACATTGTATAGTGGACATCATTGGGGGGGCTGTGTACATTGTATAGTGGACATCATTGGAGGGGATGTGCGTTGTATAGTGGACATCATTGGGGGGGCTGTGTACATTGCATAGTGGACATCATTGGGGGGGCTGTGTACATTGTATAGTGGACATCATTGGAGGGGATGTGTGTTGTATAGTGGACATCATTGGAGGGGATGTGTGTTGTATAGTGGAAATCATTTTGGGGGCTGTGCGTTGCATAGTGGAAATCATTGGGGGGGGCTGTGCATTGTATAGTGGACATCATTGGGGGGGGCTGTGCGTTGTATAGTGGAAATCATTGGGGGGGCTGTGCGTTGTATAGTGGAAATCATTTTGGGGGCTGTGCATTGCATAGTGGAAATCATTGGGGGGGGCTGTGCGTTGTATAGTAGACATTATTGGTTGGGCTGTGCGTTGTATAGTAGACATCATTGGAAGGGATGTGCGTTGTATAGTGGACATCATTGGGGGGGCTGTGCGTTGTATAGTGGACATCATTGGGGGGGCTGTGCGTTGTATAGTGGACATCATTGGGGGGGCTGTGCGTTGTATAGTGGACATCATTGGCGGGGCTGTGTACATTGTATAGTGGACATCATTGGGGGGCTGTGTACATTGTATAGTGGACATCATTGGAGGGGCTGTGCGTTGTATAGTGGACATCATTGGAGGGGCTGTGCGTTGTATAGTGGACATCATTGGGGGGGCTGTGCGTTGTATAGTGGACATCATTGGGGGGGCTGTGCGTTGTATAGTGGACATCATTGGGGGGGCTGTGCGTTGTATAGTGGACATCATTGGCGGGGGCTGTGTACATTGTATAGTGGACATCATTGGGGGGCTGTGTACATTGTATAGTGGACATCATTGGAGGGGCTGTGCGTTGTATAGTGGACATCATTGGAGGGGCTGTGCGTTGTATAGTGAACATCATTTAAGGGGATGTGTGTTGTTGTCACAAACTTACCTGCTTCCCGCGGCTCCGTCCGGATGCCGCACTTCCGGGTTCAGCGGTCACATGTCCGCAACCCACTCGCTGAGTGTCAGAGCAACACTTACCTGTTCTTGTGCTTCATGGATTGTTGTGTCTTCCAGTCTCCTGTACCTTCCTGTGTGCTGATCTTTGCCTGTTGACTATCCTGGCTCTCCAACCCCTGTGTACCGACCCAGCTTGCTGACCATCCCTCTGTTCTTGTGACCCGTGTACCGACCCCGGCTTGATTGACTCCGAATTGCCTCCTGATTCTGCCTGACTCCATTCCAGGTGTACCGACCCGGCTTGACTAACTCCGCATCTTCCACTCCACCCCGCTGCACTACATCTTGGGGCCAACCTGTGGACCGCGACTGCGACTCCTGGCAGCGAAGCCCACCCCGCCTTGCAGCGGTTCTTGGTGAACACCGGGGAGATCGTTAGACTCCGCACCTCAGGTAAGCCAGCGCTAATCAAGATTAGTAGTATCCAGTATCTGTTACAGTTGTATAGTGGACATCACTGGAGGGATGTGTGTTGTATAGTGGACATAATTGGGGGGCTGTGCGTTGCATAGTGGACATCATTAGGGGGCTGTGCGTTGCATAGTGGACATAATTGGGGGGCTGTGCGTTGCATAGTGGACATCATTGGGGGGCTGTGCGTTGTATAGTGGACATCATTAGGGTGGCTGTGCGTTGTATAGTGGACAGCATTGGAGGGGATGTGTGTTGTATAGTGGACATCATTGGGGGGGCTGTGCGTTGTACAGTGCAAATCATTGGAGGGGCTGTGCGTTGTATAGTGGACGTCATTGGAGGGGATGTGCGTTGTATAGTGGACGTCATTGGGGGATGTTTGTTGTATAGTGGACATTATTGGGGGGGTCTGTGCGTTCTATAGTGGACGTCATTGGAGGGGTTGTGCGGTTTATAGTGGACATCATTTGGGGGGCGGTGCGTTGTATAATGGACGTCATTGGGGGGGCTGTGTCTTATAGTGGCCATCATTGGCGGGGCTGTGCGTTGTATAGCTGACATCATTGGGGGGGCTGTGCGATGCAAAGTGGACATCATTAGGAGGGCTGTGCGTTCTATAGTGGAAATCATTGGAGGGGATGTGTGTTGTGTAGTGGACAGCATTGTGAGGGCTGTGTGTTGTTTAGTGGACATCATTGGTGGGGCTGTGTACATTGTATAGTGGACATCATTAGAGGGGATGTGTGTTGTATAGTGGACATTACTGGGGGGCTGTGCGTTGTATAGTGGACATCATTGGAGGGGTTGTGTGTTGTATAGTGGACATCATTGGAGGGGTTGTGTGTTGTATAGTGGACATCATTGAAGGGGATGTGCGTTGTATAGTGGACATCATTGGGGGGGCTGTGCGTTATATAGTGGAAATCATTGGGGGTCTGTGCGTTGTATAGTGGACATCATTGGGGGGGGCTGTGCGTTGCATATTAGACATCATTGGGGGGGCTGTGCGTTGTATAATGGACATCATTGGAGCGAATGTGTGTTCTATAGTTGACATCATTTGGGGGATGTGCGTTGTATAGTGGACATCATTGGGGGGGCTGTGCACTGTATAATAGAAATCATTGGGGGCTGTGCATTATATAGTGGAAATTATTGGGGGATGTGTGTTGTTATGGTGGACATCATTGGGGGGGCTGTGCGTTGTATAGTGGACATTATTGGGGGGGCTGTGCATTGTATAGTGGAAATCATTGGGGGGACTCTGCTTTGTATAGTGGAAATCATTGGGGGGACTCTGCTTTGTATAGTGGACATTATTGGGTGGGCTCTGCGTTGTATAGTGGACATTATTGGGGGGGGGGTCTGTGCGTTCTATAAAGGACAACATTGGAGGCAATGTGCGTTGTATAATGGACATCATTGGGAGGGCTGTTTGTTGCATAGTGGACATAATTGGGAGGGTTGTGTCGTTGTATAGTGGACATAATTGGGAGGGTTGTCGTTGCATAGTGGACATCATTGGAGGGGATGTGTGTTGTATAGTGGACATCATTATGGGGGCTGTGCGTTGTATAGTGGATATTATTGGGGGGGCTGTGTCGTTGTATAGTGGACATCATTGCAGGGGATGTGTGTTGTATAGTGGACATCATTGGGAGGGCTGTGCGTTGTATTGTGGACATCATTTGGGGGGGGTTGTGTCGTTGTATAGTGGACATCATTGGGGGGCTATGCGTTGTATAGTGGACATCATTGGGGGGGCTGTGCGTTGTATAGTGGACATCATTGGGGGGCTGTGTGTTGTATAGTGGACATCATTGGGGGGGCTGTGCGTTGTATAGTGGACATCATTGGGGGGGGCTGTGCGTTGTATAGTGTACATCATTGGGGGGCTGTGTGTTGTATAGTGGACATCATTGGGGTGGATGTGTGTTGTATAGTGGACATCATTGGGGTGGTTGTGTGTTGTATAGTGGAAATTATTGGTGTGGCTGTGCATTATATAGTGGAAATCATTGGGGGATGTGTGTTGTATAGTGGACATCATTGGCGGTGCTGCACGTTGAATAGTGGAAATCATTGGGGTGATGCGCGTTGTATAGTGGACATTATTGGGGGGGCTGTGCGTTGTATAGTGGACATTATTGGGGGGGCTGTGCATTGTATAGTGGACATTATTGGGGGGGCTGTGAGTTGTATAGTGGACATCATTGGGGGGGGCTGTGCATTGTATAGTGGACATTATTGGAGTGGCTCTGCGTTGTATAGTGGACATCATTGGAGTTGATGTGCGTTGTATAGTGAACATTATTGGGGGGGGAAGTCTGTGCGTTCTATAAAGGACAACATTGGAGGCGATGTGCGTTGTATAGTGGACATAATTGGAGGGGATGTGCGTTGTATAGTGGACATCATTTCGGGGATGTGCGTTGTATAGTGGACATCATTGGAGGGGATGTGTGTTGTATAGTGGACATCATTGGAGGGGATGTGTGTTGTATAGTGGACATCATTATGGGGGCTGTGCGTTGTATAGTGGATATTATTGGGGGGGCTGTGTCGTTGTATAGTGGACATCATTGCAGGGGATGTGTGTTGTATAGTGGACATCATTGGGAGGGCTGTGCGTTGTATTGTGGACATCATTTGGGGGGGTTGTGTCGTTGTATAGTGGAAATCATTGGGGGGGATGTGCGTTGTATAGTGGACATCATTGGGGGGGGCTGTGCGTTGTATAGTGGACATCATTGGGGGGGCTGTGCATTGTATAGTGGACATCATTGGGGGGGCTGTGCATTGTATAGTGGACATCATTGGGGGGGCTGTGCGTTGTATAGTGGACATCATTGGGGGGACTGTGCGTTGTATAGTGGACATCATTGGGGGGGCTGTGCGTTGTATATTGGACATCATTGGGGGGGCTGTGCGTTGTATAGTGGACATCATTGGGGTGGTTGTGTGTTGTATAGTGGACATCATTGGAGGGGTTGTGTGTTGTATAGTGGACATCATTGGAGGGGATGTGCGTTGTATTGTGGAATTCATTGGGGGGAATGTGCGTTGTATTGTGGACATCATTGGCGGGGATGTGCGTTGTATAGTGGAAATCATTTTGGGGGATGTGCGTTGTATAGTGGACATCATTGGGGGTGCTGCACGTTGAATAGTGGAAATCATTGGGGGTGATGCGCGTTGTATAGTGGACATTATTGGGGGGGCTGTGCGTTGTATAGTGGACATTATTGGGGGGCTGTGCATTGTATAGTGGACATTATTGGGGGGGCTGTGAGTTGTATAGTGGACATTATTGGGGGGGCTGTGAGTTGTATAGTGGACATCATTGGGGGGGCTGTGCATTGTATAGTGGACATTATTGGAGTGGCTCTGCGTTGTATAGTGGACATTATTGGAGTGGCTCTGCGTTGTATAGTGGACATTATTGGGGGGGAAGTCTGTGCGTTCTATAAAGGACAACATTGGAGGCGATGTGCGTTGTATAGTGGACATAATTGGAGGGGATGTGCGTTGTATAGTGGACATCATTTCGGGGATGTGCGTTGTGTAGTGGACATCATTGGAGGGGATGTGTGTTGTATAGTGGACATCATTGGAGGGGATGTGTGTTGTATAGTGGACATCATTATGGGGGCTGTGCGTTGTATAGTGGATATTATTGGGGGGGCTGTGTCGTTGTATAGTGGACATCATTGCAGGGGATGTGTGTTGTATAGTGGACATCATTGGGAGGGCTGTGCGTTGTATTGTGGACATCATTTGGGGGGGTTGTGTCGTTGTATAGTGGAAATCATTGGGGGGGATGTGCGTTGTATAGTGGACATCATTGGGGGGGGCTGTGCGTTGTATAGTGGACATCATTGGGGGGGCTGTGCATTGTATAGTGGACATCGTTGGGGGGGCTGTGCTTTGTATAGTGGACATCATTGGGGGGGCTGTGCGTTGTATAGTGGACATCATTGGGGGGACTGTGCGTTGTATAGTGGACATCATTGGGGGGGCTGTGCGTTGTATATTGGACATCATTGGGGGGGCTGTGCGTTGTATAGTGGACATCATTGGGGTGGTTGTGTGTTGTATAGTGGACATCATTGGAGGGGATGTGCGTTGTATTGTGGAATTCATTGGGGGGAATGTGCGTTGTATTGTGGACATCATTGGCGGGGATGTGCGTTGTATAGTGGAAATCATTTTGGGGGATGTGCGTTGTATAGTGGACATCATTTGGGGTGATGTGCGTTGTATAGTGGACATCATTGGGGGGCTGTGCATTGTATAGTGGAAATTATTGGTGGGGCTGTGCATTATATAGTGGAAATCATTGGGGGAAGTGTGTTGTATAGTGGACATCATTGGGGGTGCTGTGCGTTGTATAGTGGAAATCATTGGGGGGGCTGTGCGTTGTATAGTGGACATTATTGGGGGGGCTGTGCGTTGTATAGTGGACATTATTGGGGGGGCTGTGAGTTGTATAGTGGACATCATTGGGGATGCTGTGCGTTGTATAGTGGAAATCATTGGGGGGGTTGTGTGTTGTATAGTGGACATCATTTGGGGGGATGTGTGTTGTATAGTGGACATCATTGCGGGGGGCTGTGCGTTGTATAATGGACATCATTGGGAGGGCTATGTGTTGTATAGTGGACATAATTGGGAGGGTTGTGTCGTTGTATAGTGGACGTGTGTTGTATAGTGGACATCATTGGAGGGGATTTGTGTTGTATAGTGGACATCATTAGGGGGGCTGTGCGTTGTATAGTGGACATCATTGGGGGGCCTGTGCATTGTATAGTGGACATGATTGGGGCTATGCGTTGTATAGTGGACATTATTGGGCAGGCTGTGCGTTGCATACTGGACATGATTAGGGGGGGTCTGTGCGTTCTATAATGGACAACATTGGAGGCAATGTGCGTTGTATAGTGGACATCATTGGGAGGGCTGTGCGTTGCATACTGGACATGATTGGGGGGGGTCTGTGCATTCTATAATCGACCTCATTGGAGGGGATGTGTGTTGTATAGTGGACATCATTGGGGGGGCTGTGCGTTGTATAGTGCTAATCATTGGGGGATATGTGTTGTATAGTGGACATCATTGGAGGGGATGTGTGTTGTATAGTGGTCATTATTTGGGGGCCTGTGCATTGTATAGTGGACATCATTGGGGGGGCTGTGCGTTGTATAGTGGACATTATTGGCAGGGCTGTGCGTTGTATAATGGAAATAATAGGGGGGCTGTGCGTTGTATAGTGGACATCATTGGGAGGGCTGTGCGTTGTATTGTGGACATCATTGGAGGGGATGTGTGTTGTATAGTGGAAATCATTGGGGGTGGTCTGCGTTGTATAGTGGACATCATTGGAGGGGCTGTGCGTTGTATAGTGGAAATCATTGGGGGCTGTGCGTTGTATAGTGGAAATCATTGGGGGCTGTGCGTTGTATAGTAGAAATCATTGGGGGGGCTGTGTGTTGTATAGTGGACATTATTGGGGGGGGTCTGTGCGTTCTATAATGGACAACATTGGAGGCGATGTGCGTCGTATAGTGGGAATCATTGGGGGTGTGTGCGTTGTATAGTGGAAATCATTGGGGGATGTGCGTTGTATAGTGGACATTGTTGGGGGGGTCTGTGCATTCTATAATGGACAACATTGGAGGCGATGTGCGTTGTATAGTGGTCATCATTGGAGGGGATGTGCGTTGTATTGTGGACATCATTGGAGGGGATGTGCGTTGTATTTTGGACATCATTGGGGGGGCTGTGCGTTGTATAGTAGACATCATTGGGGGGGGTGCGTTGTATAGTGGAAATCATTGGGGGATGTGCGTTGTATAGTGGACATTATTGGGGGGGGTCTGTGCGTTCTATAATGGACAACATTGGAGGCGATGTACGTTGTATAGTGGTCATCATTGGAGGGGATGTGCGTTGTATTGTGGACATCATTGGAGGGGATGTGCGTTGTATTTTGTTGGGGGGGCTGTGCGTTGTATTGTGGACATCATTGGAGGGGATGTGCGTTGTATTGTGGACATCATTGGGGGGCTGTGCGTTGTATAGTAGACATCATTGGGGGGGCTGTGCGTTGTATAGTGGACATCATTGGGGGAGCTGTGCTTTTTATAATGGACATCATTGGGGGATGTGCGTTGTATAGTGGACATTATTGGGCAGGCTGTGCGTTGTATTGTGGACATTATTGGGGGGGTGGTCTGTGCGTTCTATAATGGACAACATTGGAGGCAATGTGCGTTGTACAGTGGGCATGATTGGGAGTGCTGTGCGTTGTATAGTGGACATCATTGGGGGGGCTGTGCGTTGTATAGTGGAAATCATTAGGGGGGGCTGTGCGTTGTATAGTGGAAATCATTGGGGGATGTGTGTTGTATAGGGAACATCATTGGGGGGGGGGGTCTGTGCTTTCTAAAAAGGACATCTTTGGAGGCGATGTGCGTTGTATTGTGGACATCATTGGAGGGGATGTGTGTTGTATTGTGGACATCATTGGAGGGGATGTGCATTGTATTGTGGACATCATTGGGGGGGCTGTGCGTTGTATAATGGACATCATTGGGGGGCTGTGCATTGTATATTGGAAATCATTGGGGGGGGCTATGCGTTGTATAGTGGACATTATTGGGCAGGCTGTGCGTTGCATACTGGACATGATTGGGGGGGTCTGTGCGTTCTATAATGGACAACATTGGAGGCAATGTGCGTTGTATAGTGGACATCATTGGGAGGGCTGTGCGTTGTATAGTGGACATCATTGGGGGGGCTGTGTGTTGTATAGTGGACATCATTGGGGGGGCTGTGCGGTATATAGTGGTAATCATTGGGGGATGTGTGTTGTACAGTGGACATCATTGGAGGGGATGTGTGTTGTATTGTGGATATCATTGGAGGGGATGTGCGTTGTATTGTGGATATTATTGGAGGGGATGTGCGTTGTATTGTGGATATCATTGGAGGGGATGTGCGTTGTATTGTGGACATCATTGGGGGGGCTGTGTGTTGTATAGTGGACATCATTGGGGGGGCTGTGCGTTGTATAGTGGTCATTATTGGGCAGGCTGTGCGTTGCATACTGGACATGATTGGGGGGGTCTGTGTGTTCTATAATGGACAACATTGGAGGAGATGTGCGTTGTATAGTGGACATCATTGGGGGGGCTGTGCATTGTATAATGGAAATAATTTGGGGGGCTGTGCGTTGTATAGTGGACATTATTGGGGGGGGGCTGTGCGTTCTATAATCAACATCATTGAAAGGGGATGTGCGTTGTATTGTGGACATCATTGGAGGGGATGTGCGTTGTATAGTGGACATCATTGGGGGTCTGTGCGTTGTATAATGGAAATAATTGGGGGGGCTGTGCGTTGTATAGTGGACATCATTGGAGGGTCTGTGTGTTGTATAGTGGACATCATTGGGGGATGTGTGTTGTATAGTGGACATTATTGGGCAGGCTGTGCGTTGCATACTGGACATGATTGGGGGGGGTCTGTGCGTTCTATAATGGACAACATTGGAGGCAATGTGCGTTGTATAGTGGACATCATTGGGAGGGCTGTGCGTTGTATAGTGGACATCATTGTTGGGTCTGTGCATTGTATAGTGGACATTATTGGGGGGGCTGTGCGTTCTATAATCGACATCATTGGAGGGGATGTGCATTGTATTTTGGACAACATTGGGGGGGCTGTGCGTTGTATAGCAGACATCATTGGGGGGGCTGTGCGTTGTATAGTGGACATCATTGGGGGGGCTGTGCGTTGTATAGTGGACATCATTGGGGGGGCTGTGCGTTGTATAGTGGACATCTTTGGGGGGGGCTGTGCGTTGTATAGTGGACATCATTGGGGGGGGCTGTGCTTTGTATAATGGAAATCATTGGGGGATGTGTGTTGTATAGTGGACATTATTGGGGCAGGCTGTGCGTTGTATAGTGGACATTATTGGGGGGTGGTCTGTGCGTTCTATAATGGACAACATTGGAGGCATTGTGCGTTGTATAGTGGACATCATTCGGAGGGCTGTGCGTTGTATAGTGGACATCATTGGGGGGCTGTGCGTTGTTTATGGGAAATCATTGGGGGGGTTATGCGTTGTATAATGGACAACATTGGAGGCGATGTGCGTTGTATTGTGGACATCATTGAAGGGGATGTGCGTTGTATTGTGGACATCATTTGGGGGGCTGTGCGTTGTATAGTGGACATCATTGGGGGGGGCTGTGCGTTGCATAGTGGACATCATTGGGGGGGCTGTGCGTTGTATAATGGAAATAATTGGGGGGGGCTGTGCGTTTTATAGTGGACAGCATAGGGGGGGCTGTGCGTTGTATAATGGACATTATTGGGGGGCTGTGCTTTGTATAGTGGAAATCATTGGGGGGATGTGTGTTGTATAGTGGACATCATTGGGGGGGCTGTGCGTTGTATAGTGGACATCATTGGGAGGGCTGTGCGTTGTATAGTGGACATATTTGGGGGGCTCTATGTTGTATAGTGTACATTATTGGGAGGGCTGTGCGTTGTATAGTGAAAATCATTGGGGGGGCTGTGCGTTGTAATGTGGACATCATTTGGGGGGGTTGTGTTGTTGTATAGTGGACATCATTGGGGGTGCTCTGCGTTGTATAGTGGACATCATTGGGGGGGCTCTGCGTTGTATAGTGGAAATCATTGGGGGCTGTGTGTTGTATAGAGGAAATCATTGGGGGGGGCTGTGCGTTGTATAGTGGACATTATTGGGGGGGGGGTCTGTGCGTTCTATAATGGACAACATTGGAGGCGATGTGCGTTGTATAGTGGACATCATTGGGGGTGTGGTGCGTTGTATAGTGGAAATCATTGGGGGATGTGCGTTGTATAGTGGACATTATTGGGGGGGGTCTGTGCGTTCTGTAATAGACAACATTGGAGGCGATGTGTGTTGTATAGTGGTCATCATTGAAAGGGGATGTGGTTGTATTGTGGACATCATTGGAGGGGATGTGCGTTGTATAGTGGACATCATTGGGGGTCTGTGCGTTGTATAATGGAAATAATTGGGGGGGCTGTGCGTTGTATAGTGGACATCATTGGGGGGGCTGTGTGTTGTATAGTGGACATCATTGGGGGATGTGCGTTGTATAGTGGACATCATTGGGAGGGCTGTGCGTTGTATAGTGGACATCATTGGGGGGCTGTGCGTTGTATAGGGGAAATCATTGGGGGGGCTGTGCGTTGTAATGTGGACATCATTTGGGGGGGTTGTGTCGTTGTATAGTGGACATCATTGGAGGGGATGTGCGTTGTATAGTGGACATCATTGGGGGTGTGTGCGTTGTATAGTGGAAATCATTGGGGGATGTGCGTTGTATAGTGGACATTATTGGGGGGGCTGTGCGTTCTATGATCGACATCATTGGAGGGGTTGTGTGTTGTATAGTGGACATCATTGGGGGGGCTGTGTGTTGTGTAGTGGACATCATTGGAGGATGTGTGTTGTATAGTGGACATCATTGGGGGAGCTGTGCGTTGTATAGTGGACATCATTGGGTGGCTGTGCGTTGTATAGTGGACATCATTGGAGGGGCTGTGCGTTGCATAGTGGACATCATTAGGGGGGCTGTGCGTTGCATAGTGGACATCATTGGGGGGGCTGTGCGTTGTATAGTGGACATCATTGGGGGGCTGTGCGTTGTATAGTGGACATCATTGGGGGGCTGTGCGTTGTATAGTGGACATCATTGGGGGGCTGTGCTTTGTATAGTGGACATCATTGGGGGGCTGTGCTTTGTATAGTGGAAATCATTGGGGGGGCTGTGCTTTCTATAGTGGAAATCATTGGGGGGGCTGTGCTTTGTATAGTGGACATCATTGGGGGATGTGTGTTGTATACTGGACATCATTGGGGGATGTGTGTTGTAGTGGACATCATTGGGGGATGTGTGTTGTGTAGTGGACATCATTGGGGGATGTGTGTTGTGTAGTGGACATCATTGGGGATGTGTGTTGTGTAGTGGACATCATTGGGGATGTGTGTAGTATAGTGGACATCATTGGGGATGTGTGTTGTATAGTGGACATCATTGGGGTGGATGTGTATTGTATAGTGGACATCATTGGAGGGGATGTGTATTGTATTGTGGAATTCATTGGGGGGGGATGTGCATTGTATTGTGGACATAATTGCTGGGGATGTGCGTTGTATTGTGGAAATCATTGGCGGGGATGTGCGTTGTATAGTTGACATTATTGGGGGGGCTGTGCGTTGTATAGTGGACATCATTGGGGGGGCTGTGCTTTGTATAGTGGAAATCATTGGGGGGGCTGTGCTTTGTATAGTGGAAATCATTGGGGGATGTGTGTTGTAGTGGACATCATTGGGGATGTGTGTTGTATAGTGGACATCATTGGGGTGGATGTGTATTGTATAGTGGACATCATTGGGGTGGATGTGTATTGTATAGTGGACATCATTGGAGGGGATGTGCGTTGTATTGTGGAATTCATTGGGGGGGATGTGCATTGTATTGTGGACATAATTGCTGGGGATGTGCGTTGTATAGTTGACATCATTGGGGGGGCTGTGCGTTGTATAGTGGACATTATTGGTGGGCCTGTGCATTATATAGTGGAAATCATTGGGGGGGATATGCATTATATAGTGGAAATCATTGGGGGGGGATATGCATTGTATAGTGGACATCATTGGGGGGCTGTGCATTGTATAGTAGACATCATTGGGGGGCTGTGTGTTGTGTAGTGGACATCATTGGGGGATGTGTGTTGTATGGTAAACATCATTGGGGGATGTGTGTTGTATAATGGACATCATTGGGGGGGATGTGCGTTGTATAGTGGACTTCATTGGGGGGGATATGCGTTGTATAGTGGACTTCATTGGGGGGGCTGTGCATTGTATAGTGGACATCATTGGGGGGGCTGTGCATTGTATAGTGGACATCATTGGGGGGGCTGTGCGTTGCATAGTGGACATCATTGGGGGGGTTGTGCGTTGTATAGTGGACATCATTGGGGGGCTGTGCGTTGTATAGTGGACATTATTGGGGGGGGGGCTGTGCGTTCTATAATTGACATCATTGGAGGGGATGTCTGTTGTATAGTGGACATCATTGGAGGGGATGTCTGTTGTATAGTGGACATCATTGGGGGGGGCTGTGTGTTGTATAGTGGACATCATTGGGGGGGGCTGTGTGTTGTATAGTGGACATCATTGGGGGGGCTGTGCATTGTATAGTGGACATTATTGGGGGGGCTGTGCGTTGTATAGTGGACATCATTGGGGGATGTTTGTTGTATAGTGGACATTATTGGGGGCTGTACGTTCTATAATGGACAACATTGGAGGGGATGTGCGTTGTATAGTGGACATCATTAAGGTGGCTGTGCGATGTATAGTGGACATAATTGGAGAGGATTTGCGTTGTATATTGGACATCATTGGGGGCGTTGTATAGTGGACATCATTGGGGCGGTTGTATAGTGGACATCATTGGGGGGGCTGTGCATTGTATAGTGGACATCATTGTGGGGGGCTGTGTTGTATAGTGGACATCATTTGGGGGGCTGTGCGATGTATAGTGGACATCATTTGGGGGGCAGTGCGATGTATAGTGGACATCATTTGGGGGGCTGTGCGATGTATAGTGGACATCATTGGTGGGGATGTGCGTTCTATAGTGGACATCATTGGAGGGACTGTTCATTGTATAGTGGACATCATTGGAGGGACTGTTCATTGTATAGTGGACATCATTGGGGGGCTTTGTGTTGTATAGTGGACATCATTGGGGGGACTGTGCGATGTATAGTGGACATTATTTGGGGGGCTGTGCGATGTATAGTGGACATCATTGGAGGGATGTGCGTTGTAAAGTGGACATCATTGGATGAACTGTTTATTGTATATTGGACATCATTGGGGGGACTGTTCATTGTATAGTGGACATCATTGGGGGGCTTTGTGTTGTATAGTCGACATCATTGTGGGGGGCTGTGCATTGTATAGTGGACATTATTGGGGGGGGCTGTGTCGTTGTATAGTGGACATCATTGGGAGGGCTGTGCATTGCATAGTGGACATCATAAGGGGGATGTGTGTTGTATAGTGGACATCATAAGGGGGATTTGTGTTGTATAGTGGACATCATTGGAGGCGATGTGCGTTGTATAGTGGACATCATTGGGGGGCTGTGCGTTGTATAGTGGACATTATCGTGGAGGATGTGCATTGTATAGTGGACATCATTGGGGGAGCTGTGCATTGTATAGTGGAAATCATTGGGGGATGTGTGTTGTATAGTGGAAATCATTGGAGGGGATGTGCGTTGTATAGTGGACATCATTGGGAGGGCTGTGCGTTGTATAGTGGACATCATTTGAGAGGATGTGTGTTGTATAGTGGACATTATTGGGGGGGCTGTGCATTCTATAATCAACATCATTGGAGGGGATGTGTGTTGTATAGGGGACATCATTGGGGGGCTATGGATTGTATAGTGGAAATCATTGGGGGATGTGCGTTGTACAGTGGACATCATTGGAGGGGATGTATGTTGTATAGTGGACATCATTGGAGGGGATGTGTGTTGTATAGTGGACATCATTGGAGGAGATGTGCATTGTATTGTGGTCATCATTGGGGGGGGCTGTGTCGTATAGTGGAAATCATTGAGGGGGCTGTGCGTTGTATAGTGGACATCATTGGGGGGGCTGTGCGTTGTATAGTTGACATTATTGGGGGGCTGTGCATTGTATAGTGGACATTATTGGGGGGCTGTGCATTGTATAGCGGAGATCATTGGGGGGCTGTGCATTGTATAGCGGAGATCATTGGGGGGTCTGTGCGTTGTATAGTGGACAACATTGGAGGGGATGTGCGTTCTATAATGGACATTATTGGGGTGCTGTGCATTGTATAGTGGACATCATTGGGAGGGCTGTGCGTTGTATAGTGGACATCATTGGGGGGGGCTGAGCGTTGCATAGTGGAATTCATTGGGGGATGTGCGTTGTATAGTGGACATTATTAGGGGGGCTGTGCGTTGTATAATGGATGTCAATAAAGCGGATGTGCATTGTATAGTGGATATCATTGGGGGGCTATGCATTGTATAGTGGAAATCATTGGGGGGCTGTGCATTATATAGTGGAAATCATTGGGGGGGCTGTGCGTTGTATAGTGGACATTATTGGGGGGCTGTGCGTCGTATAGTGGACATTATTGGGGGGGGGGGCTGTGCATTGTATAGTGGACATTATTGGGGGATGTTTGTTGTATAGTGGACATTATTGGGAGCTGTGCGTTCTATAATGGACAACATTGGAGGGGATTTGCGTTGTATAGTTGACATCATTGGAGGGGATGTGTGTTGTATAGTGGACATCATTGGAGGGGATGTGTGTTGTATAGTGGACATCATTGGAGGGGATGTGTGTTGTATAGTGGACATCATTGGAGGAGATGTGCGTTGTATTGTGGTCATCATTGGAGGGATGTGTGTTGTATAGTGGACAGCATTAGGGCGGCTGTTCGTTGTATAGTGGAAATCATTGGAGGGGATTTGTCGTTGTATAGTGGACATCATTGGGGGGGCTGTGCATTGTATAGTGGACATCATTGTGGGGGATGTGCATTGTATAGTGGACATCATTGGGGGGGGATGTGCGTTGTATAGTGGACATCATTGGAGGGGATGTGCGTTGTATAGTGGACATCATTGGGGGGCTGTGTGTTGTATAGTGGACATCATGGGGGGGCTGTGCGATGTATAGTGGACATCATTTGGGGGGCTGTGCGATGTATAGTGGAAATCATTGGAGGGGATTTGTCGTTGTATAGTGGACATCATTGGGGGGGCTGTGCATTGTATAGCTGATGTCAATAAAGGGGATGTGCATTGTATAGTGGATATCATTGGGGGGCTATGCATTGTATAGTGGAAATCATTGGGGGGCTGTGCATTATATAGTGGAAATCATTGGGGGGGCTGTGCGTTGTATAGTGGACATTATTGGGGGGCTGTGCGTCGTATAGTGGACATTATTGGGGGGGGGGCTGTGCATTGTATAGTGGACATTATTGGGGGATGTTTGTTGTATAGTGGACATTATTGGGAGCTGTGCGTTCTATAATGGACAACATTGGAGGGGATTTGCGTTGTATAGTTGACATCATTGGAGGGGATGTGTGTTGTATAGTGGACATCATTGGAGGGGATGTGTGTTGTATAGTGGACATCATTGGAGGGGATGTGTGTTGTATAGTGGACATCATTGGAGGGGATGTGTGTTGTATAGTGGACATCATTGGAGGAGATGTGCGTTGTATTGTGGTCATCATTGGAGGGATGTGTGTTGTATAGTGGACAGCATTAGGGCGGCTGTTCGTTGTATAGTGGAAATCATTGGAGGGGATTTGTCGTTGTATAGTGGACATCATTGGGGGGGCTGTTCGATGTATACTAGACATCATTGGAGGCGATGTGCGTTGTATAGTGGAGATCATTGGGGGGGCTGTGCATTGTATAGTGGACATCATTGTGGGGGATGTGCATTGTATAGTGGACATCATTGGGGGGGGATGTGCGTTGTATAGTGGACATCATTGGAGGGGATGTGCGTTGTATAGTGGACATCATTGGGGGGCTGTGTGTTGTATAGTGGACATCATGGGGGGGCTGTGCGATGTATAGTGGACATCATTTGGGGGGCTGTGCGATGTATAGTGGAAATCATTGGAGGGGATTTGTCGTTGTATAGTGGACATCATTGGGGGGGCTGTGCATTGTATAGTGGACATCATTGTGGGGGATGTGCATTGTATAGTGGACATCATTGGAGGGGATGTGCGTTGTATAGTGGACATCATTGGAGGGGATTTGCGTTGTATAGTGGACATCATTGGGGGGCTGTGTGTTGTATAGTGGACATCATTGGGGGGGCTGTGCGATGTATAGTGGACAACATTTGGGGGGCTGTGCGATGTATAGTGGACATCATTGAAAGGGCTGTGCATTGTATAGTGGACATTAATGGGGGTTCTGTGCGTTCTATAATGGACAGCATTGGAGGGGATGTGCGTTGTATAGTGGACATCATTGGGGGGGCTGTGCGATGTATACTAGACATCATTGGAGGCGATGTGCGTTGTATAGTGGAGATCATTGGGGGGCTGTGCGTTGTATAGTGGACATCATTGGGGGAGCTGTACGTTGTATAGTGGAAATCATTGGGGGGGATGTGCATTGTGTAGTGGACATTAATGGGGGGTCTGTGCGTTCTATAATGGACAGCATTGGAGGGGATGTGAGTTGTATAGTGGACATCATTGGGGGAGCTGTGCGTTGTATAGTGTACATCATTGGGGGGCTGTGACGTTGTATAGTGGACACCATTGGAGGAGATGTGTATTGTGTAGTGGACATCATTGGGGGGGCTGTGCATTGTATAGTGGACATCATTGGGGGGACTGTTCGTTGTATAGTGGACATTATTGGGGGGGCTGTGCGTTGCATAATGGACAACATTGGAGGCAATGTGCTTTGTATAGTGGACATCATTGGGGGGGCTATGCATTGTATAGTGGACATCATTGGAGGGAATGTGTATTGTATAGTGGACATCATTGGAGGGAATGTGTATTGTATAGTGGACATCATTGGAGGGGATTTGCGTTGTATTGTGGACATCATTGGAGGGGATTTGCGTTGTATTGTGGACATCATTGGGGGGGCTGTGCATTGTATAGTGGAAATAATTGGGGGTTTGTGCGTTGTATAGTGGACATTATTGGGGGGGATGTGTGTTGTATAGTGGACATTAATGGGGGGGCTGTGCTTTGTATAGTGGAAATCATTGGGGGATGTGTGTTGTATAGTGGACATCATTGGGGGGGCTATGGATTGTATAGTGGACATCATTAGGGGGGCTGTGCCTTGTACAGTGGACATCATCGTGGGGGATGTGATTGTACAGTGGAAATCATTGGGGATGTGTGTTGTATAGTGGACATCATAATGGGACTGTGCATTGTATAGTGGAAATCATTGGGGGATGTGTGTTGAATAGTGGACATCATTGGGGGGCTGTGCGTTGTATAGTGGACATTATTGGGGGGCTGTTCATTGTATAATGGATATCATTGAAGGGAGTGTGCGTTGTATAGTGGACATCATTGTGGGGGCTGTGCGTTGTATAGTGGACATCATTGTGGGGGCTGTGCGTTGTATAGTGGACATCATTGGGGGGCTGTGCCTTGTATAGTGGAAATCATTGGGGGGCTGTGCATTGTATAGTGGACATTAATGGGGGTCTGTGCATTCTATAATGGACAGCATTGGAGGGGATGTGCGTTGTATAGTGGACATCATTGGGGGGTGTGTGCATTGTATAGTGGACATCATTGGGGTTGGCTGTGCATTGTATAGTGGACATCATTGGGGGGGCTGTGCACTGTATAGTGGACAACTTTGGAGGCGATGTGCATTCTATAGTGGACATCATTGGGGTGGGCTGTGCATTGTATAGTGGACATCATTCGAGGGAATGTGTATTGTATAGTGGACATCATTGGAGGGGATGTGCGTTGTATTGTGGACATCATTGGAGGGGATGTGCGTTGTATATTTGACATCATTGGGGGGCTGTGCGTTGTATAGTGGAAATCATTGGGGGATGTGTGTTATATAGTGGACATCATTGGGGGGAATGTGTATTGTTTAGTGGACATCTTTAAAGGGGCGCTGTGCATTGTATAATGGAAATAATTGGGGGGTTGTGCATTGTATAGAGGACATTATTGGGGGGGGGATGTGTGTTGTATAGTGGACATCTTTGGGGTTGCTATGGATTGTATAGTGGAAATCATTGGAGGGGATGTGCGTTGTATAGTGGACATCATTTGGGGGACTGTGCATTGTATAGTGGAAATCATTGGGGGGATGTGCGTTGTACAGTGGACATCATTGGGAGGGTTGTGAGTTGTATAGTGGACATTAATGGGGGTCTGTGCGTTCTATAATGGACATCATTGGAGGGTTGTGAGTTGTATAGTGGACATCATTGGGGGGGCTGTGCGTTGTATAGTGGACATTATTGGGGGGGCTGTGCGTTGTATAGTGGACATCATTGGGGGGGCTATGCATAGCATAGTGGACATCATTGGAGGGAATGTGTATTGTATATTGGACATAATTGGAGGGAATGTGTATTGTATAGTGGACATTATTGGAGGGGATGTGCGTTGTATTGTGGACATCATTGGGGGGGCTGTGCATTGTATAATAGACATCATTGGGGGGATGTACGTTGTATAGTGGACATCATTGGGGGGGCTGTGTCGTTGTATAGTGCACATCATTGGGAGGGCTGTGCATTGCATAGTGGAAATCATTGGGGATGTGTGTTGTATAGTGGACATCATAAGGGGGATGTGTGTTGTATAGTAGACATCATTGGGGGGGCTGTGCGATGTATAGTGGACATCATTGGAGGCGATGTGCGTTGTACAGTGGACATCATTTGGGGGGATTGTGCGTTGTATAGTGGACATCATCGTGGGGGCTGTGCATTATATAGTGAAAATCATTGGAGGGGATGTGCATTGTATAGTGGACATCATTGGAGGGGATGTGCGTTGTATAGTGGACATCATTGGAGGGGATGTGCATTGTATAGTCGACCCAATTAGAGGGGATATGCGTTGTATAGTGGACATCATTGGGGAAAGGGGCGGGCTGTGCGTTGTATAGTGGACACTATTGGGGGGGGCTGTGCATTGTATAATGGACATCATTGGAGGGGATGTGCGTTGTATAGTGGAAATCATTGGGGCGGCTGTGCAATGCATGGTGGAAATCATTGGGGGATGTGTGTTGTATAGTGGACATCATAATGGGGCTGTGCATTGTATAGTGGACATCTTTGGGGGGGGCTGTGTAAGTTGTAAAGTGGACATCATTGGAGGGGATATGCGTTGTATAGTGGACATCATTGGGGGGGGCTGTGCGATGTTTAGTGGACATCATTGGGGGGGCTGTGCGTTGTATAGTGGACATCATTGGGAGGGTTGTGATTTGTATAGTTGACATCATTGGGGGGGGCTGTGCATTGTATAGTGGACATCATTTTGGGGCTGTGTGTTGCATAGTAGACATCATTGGGGGGGGGCTGTGTCGTTGTATAGTGGACACCATTAAAGGGGATGTGTAGTGGACATCATTGAGGGGGCTGTGCATTGTATAGTGGACATCATTGGAGGGGATGTGCTTTGTATAGTGGACATCATTGGAGGGGATGTGCGTTGTATAGTGGACATCACTGAAGGGGATGTGCGTTGTATAGTGGACATCACTGAAGGGGATGTGCGTTGTATATTGGACATCACTGAAGGGGATGCGCGTTGTATAGTGGACATCATTGGAGGGGATGCATGTTGTATAGTGGACATCATTGAAGGGGCTGCATGTTGTATAGTAGACCTCATTGGAGGGGATGTCCATTGTATAGTGGACATCATTGGAGGGGATGTGCGTTGTATAGTGGACATCATTGGAGGGGATGTGCATTGTATAGTGGACATCATTGGAGGGGATGTGCATTGTATAGTGGACATCACTGGGAGGGGCTGTGCATTGTATAGAGGACATCCTTGGCGGGGATGTGTGTTGTATAGTGGACATCATTGGGGGGACTGTGCATTGTATAGTGGAAATCATTGGGGGCGCTGTGCATTGTATAGTGGACATCATTGGGGGGGCTGTGCGTTGTATAATAGAAATAATTGGGGGTTTGTGCGTTGTATAGTGGACATTATTTGGGGGGCTGTGCATTCTATATTCAACATAATTGGAGGGGATGTGTGTTGTATAGTGGACATCATTGGGGGGGCTGTGCGTTGTATAGTGGACATCATTGGAGGGTATGTGCGTTGTATAGTGGACATCATTGGAGGGGATGTGCATTGTATAGTGGACATCATTGGGGGGCTGTGCATTGTATAGTGGACATCCTTGGCGGGGATGTGTGTTGTATAGTGGATATCATTGGGGGGGCTGTGCATTGTATAGTGGAAATCATTGGGGGGGCTGTGCATTGTATAGTGGAAATCATTGGGGGATTTGTGTTGTATAGTGGACATCATTGGGGGGACTGTGCATTGTATAGTGGACATCATTGGGGGGGCTGTGCGTTGTATAATGGAAATAATTGGGGGTTTGTGCGTTGTATAGTGGACATTATTTTGGGGGGCTGTGCATTCTATATTCAACATAATTGGAGGGGATGTGTGTTGTATAGTGGACATCATTGGGGGGGGCTGTGCGTTGTATAGTGGACATCATTGGGGGGGATGTGCGTTGTATAGTGGACATCATTGGGGCGGATGTGCGTTGTATAGTGGACATCATTGGGGGGGATGTGCGTTGTATAGTGGACATTATTTGGGGGGCTGTGCATTCTATATTCAACATAATTGGAGGGGATGTGTGTTGTATAGTGGACATCATTGGAGGGGATGTGTGTTGTATAGTGGACATCATTGGAGGGGATGTGTGTTGTATAGTGGACATCATTGGAGGGGATGTGTGTTGTATAGTGGACATCATTGGAGGGGATGTGCGTTGTATAGTGGACATCATTGGAGGGGATGTGCATTGTATAGTGGACATCATTGGGGGGGCTGTGCATTGTATAGTGGACATCCTTGGCGGGGATGTGTGTTGTATAGTGGATATCATTGGGGGGGCTGTGCATTGTATAGTGGAAATCATTGGGGGATTTGTGTTGTATAGTGGAAATCATTGGGGGATTTGTGTTGTATAGTGGACATCATTGGGGGGACTGTGCATTGTATAGTGGAAATCATTGGGGGGGCTGTGCATTGTATAGTGGACATCATTGGGGGGGTGCTGTGCATTGTATAATGGAAATAATTGGGGGTTTGTGCGTTGTATAGTGGACATTATTTGGGGGGCTGTGCATTCTATATTCAACATAATTGGAGGGGATGTGTGTGTTGTATAGTGGACATCATTGGGGGGGGGGGGCTGTGCGTTGTATAGTGGACATCATTGGAGGGGATGTGCGTTTTATAGTGGACATCATTGGAGGGGATGTGCATTGTATAGTGGACATCATTGGAGGGGATGTGCATTGTATAGTGGACATCATTGGGGGGGCTGTGCATTGTATAGTGGACATCCTTGGCGGGGATGTGTGTTGTATAGTGGATATCATTGGGGGATTTGTGTTGTATAGTGGACATCATTGGGGGGGCTGTGTGTTGTATAGTGGACATCATTGGGGGGGCTGTGTGTTGTATAGTGGAAATCATTGTGGGATTTGTGTTGTATAGTGGACATCATTGGGGGGACTGTGCGTTGTATAATGGAAATAATTGGGGGTTTGTGCGTTGTATAGTGGACATTATTTGGGGGGCTGTGCATTCTATATTCAACATAATTGGAGGGGATGTGTGTTGTATAGTGGACATTATTGGGGGGGGCTGTGCGTTGTATAGTGGACATCATTGGAGGGGATGTGCGTTGTATAGTGGACATCATTGGAGGGGATGTGCGTTGTATAGTGGACATCATTGGAGGGGATGTGCATTGTATAGTGGATATCATTGGGGGGGCTGTGCATTGTATAGTGTAAATCATTGGGGGATTTGTGTTCTATATTGGACATCATTGGGGAGGCTGTGTGTTGTATAGTGGACATCATTGGGGGGGCTGTGTGTTGTATAGTGGAAATCATTGGGGGATTTGTGCTGTATAGTGGACATTATTTGGGGGGCTGTGCATTCTATATTCAACATAATTGGAGGGGATGTGTGTTGTATAGTGGACATCATTGGGGGGGCTGTGCGTTGTATAGTGGAAATCATTGGGGGGGCTATGGATTGTATAGTGGAAATCATTGGGGGATGTGCGTTGTACAGTGGACATCATTGGGAGGGTTGTGAGTTGTATAGTGGACATCATTGGGGGGGGCTGTGCGTTGTATAGTGGACATCATTGGGGGGGCTGTGTGTTGTATAGTGGAAATCATTGGGGGATTTGTGTTGTATAGTGGACATTATTGGGGGGGCTGTGCATTCTATAATCAACATCATTGGAGGGGATGTGTGTTTTGTATAGGGGACATCATTGGGGGGGCTATGGATTGTATAGTGGAAATCATTGGGGGATGTGCGTTGTACAGTGGACATCATTGGAGGGGATGTGTGTTGTATAGTGGACATCATTAGAGGGGATGTGTGTTGTATAGTGGACATCATTGGAGGGGATGTGTGTTGTATAGTGGACATCATTGGAGGAGATGTGCGTTGTATTGTGGTCATCATTGGTGGGGCTGTGTCGTATAGTGGACATCATTGGGGGGGCTGTGCGTTGTATAGTGGACATCATTGGGGGGGCTGTGCGTTGTATAGTTTACATTATTGGGGGGGCTGTGTGTTGTATAGTGGACATTATTGGGGGGCTGTGCATTGTATAGCGGAGATCATTGGGGGGTCTGTGCGTTGTATAGTAGACAACATTGGAGGGGATGTGCGTTCTATAATGGACATTATTGGGGTGCTGTGCATTGTATAGTGGACATCATTGGGAGGGCTGTGCGTTGTATAGTGGACATCATTGGGGGGGCTTTGCGTTGTATAGTGGACGTCATTCGAAGGGATGTGCGTTGTATTGTGGACATCATTGGGGGGGGCTGAGCGTTGCATAGTGGAATTCATTGGGGGATGTGCGTTGTATAGTGGACATTATTAGGGGGGCTGTGCGTTGTATAATGGATGTCAATAAAGGGGATGTGCATTGTATAGTGGATATCATTGGGGGGCTATGCATTGTATAGTGGAAATCATTGGGGGGCTGTGCATTATATAGTGGAAATCATTGGGGGGGCTGTGCGTTGTATAGTGGACATTATTGGGGGGCTGTGCGTTGTATAGTGGACATTATTGGGGGGCTGTGCGTTGTATAGTGGACATTATTGGGGGGGGCTGTGCATTGTATAGTGGACATTATTGGGGGATGTTTGTTGTATAGTGGACATTATTGGGGGCTGTGCGTTCTATAATGGACATCATTGGAGGGGATGTGTGTTGTATAGTGGACATCATTGGAGGGGATGTGTGTTGTATAGTGGACATCATTGGAGGGGATGTGTGTTGTATAGTGGACATCATTGGAGGAGATGTGCGTTGTATTGTGGTCATCATTGGAGGGATGTGTGTTGTATAGTGGACATTATTGGGGGGTCTCTGCGTTCTATAATGGACATCATTGGAGTGGATGTGTATTGTATAGTGGACAGCATTAGGGCGGCTGTTCGTTGTATAGTGGAAATCATTGGAGGGGATTTGTCGTTGTATAGTGGACATCATTGGGGGGCTGTGTGTTGTATAGTGGACATCATTGGGGGGGCTGTGCGATGTATAGTGGACATCATTTGGGGGGCTGTGCGATGTATAGTGGAAATCATTGGAGGGGATTTGTCGTTGTATAGTGGACATCATTGGGGGGGCTGTGCATTGTATAGTGGACATCATTGTGGGGGATGTGCATTGTATAGTGGACATCATTGGAGGGGATGTGCGTTGTATAGTGAACATCATTGGAGGGGATTTGCGTTGTATAGTGGACATCATTGGGGGGCTGTGTGTTGTATAGTGGACATCATTGGGGGGGCTGTGCGATGTATAGTGGACAACATTTGGGGGGCTGTGCGATGTATAGTGGACATCATTTGGGGGGCTGTGCGATGTATAGTGGACATCATTGGAAAGGGCTGTGCATTGTATAGTGGACATTAATGGGGGTTCTGTGCGTTCTATATTGGACAGCATTGGAGGGGCTGTGCATTGTATAGTGGACATTAATGGGGGTTCTGTGCGTTCTATAATGGACAGCATTGGAGGGGATGTGCATTGTATAGTGGACATCATTGGGGGGGCTGTGCGATGTATACTAGACATCATTGGAGGCGATGTGCGTTGTATAGTGGACATCATTGGGGGGCTGTGCGTTGTATAGTGGACATCATTGGGGGAGCTGTACGTTGTATAGTGGAAATCATTGGGGGGGATGTGCATTGTGTAGTGGACATTAATGGGGGGTCTGTGCGTTCTATAATGGACAGCATTGGAGGGGATGTGAGTTGTATAGTGGACATCATTGGGGGAGCTGTGCGTTGTATAGTGTACATCATTGGGGGGCTGTGACGTTGTATAGTGGACACCATTGGAGGAGATGTGTATTGTGTAGTGGACATCATTGGGGGGGGCTGTGCGTTGTATAGTGGAAATCATTGAAGGGATGTGCGTTGTTGTATAGTGGACATCACTGAAGGGGATGTGCTTTGTTTATTGGACATCACTGAAGGGGATGCGCGTTGTATAGTGGACCTCATTGGAGGGGATGCGTGTTGTATAGTGGACATCATTGGGGGGGCTGTGCATTGTATAGTGGACATCATTGGGGGGGCTGTTCGTTGTATAGTGGACATTATTGGGGGGGCTGTGCGTTGCATAATCGACAACATTGGAGGCAATGTGCTTTGTATAGTGGACATCATTGGGGGGGCTATGCATTGTATAGTGGACATCATTGGAGGGGATTTGCGTTGTATTGTGGACATCATTGGGGGGGCTGTGCATTGTATAGTGGAAATAATTGGGGGTTTGTGCGTTGTATAGTGGACATTATTGGGGGGGCTGTGCATTCTATAATCAACATCATTGGAGGGGATGTGTGTTGTATAGTGGACATTATGGGGGGGCTGTGCTTTGTATAGTGGAAATCATTGGGGGATGTGTGTTGTATAGTGGACATCATTGGGGGGGGCTATGGATTGTATAGTGGACATCATTAGGGGGGCTGTGCATTTTACAGTGGACATCATCGTGGGGGATGTGATTGTACAGTGGAAATCATTGGGGATGTGTGTTGTATAGTGGACATCATAATGGGACTGTGCATTGTATAGTGAAAATCATTGGGGGATGTGCGTTGAATAGTGGACATCATTGGGGGGGCTGTGCGTTGTATAGTGGACATTATTGGGGGGCTGTTCATTGTATAATGGATATCATTGAAGGGGGTGTGCGTTGTATAGTGGACATCATTGTGGGGGCTGTGCGTTGTATAGTGGACATCATTGGGGGGCTGTGCCTTGTATAGTGGAAATCATTGGGGGGCTGTGCATTGTATAGTGGACATTAATGGGGGTCTGTGCATTCTATAATGGACAGCATTGGAGGGGATGTGCGTTGTATAGTGGACATCATTGGGGGGTGTGTGCATTTTATAATTAACATCATTGGAGGGGGGATGTGTGTTGTATAGTGGACATCTTTGGGGTTGCTATGGATTGTATAGTGGAAATCATTGGAGGGGATGTGCGTTGTATAGTGGACATCATTTGGGGGACTGTGCATTGTATAGTGGAAATCATTGGGGGGATGTGCGTTGTACAGTGGACATCATTGGGAGGGTTGTGAGTTGTATAGTGGACATTAATGGGGGTCTGTGCGTTCTATAATGGACATCATTGGGAGGGTTGTGAGTTGTATAGTGGACATCATTGGGGGGGCTGTGCGTTGTATAGTGGACATTATTGGGGGGGCTGTGCGTTGTATAGTGGACATCATTGGGGGGGCTATGCATAGCATAGTGGACATCATTGGAGGGAATGTGTATTGTATAGTGGACATAATTGGAGGGAATGTGTATTGTATAGTGGACATTATTGGAGGGGATGTGCGTTGTATTGTGGACATCATTGGGGGGGGGGGGCTGTGCATTGTATAATAGACATCATTGGGGGGATGTACGTTGTATAGTGGACATCATTGGGGGGGCTAAGTCGTTGTATAGTGCACATCATTGGGAGGGCTGTGCATTGCATAGTGGAAATCATTGGGGGATGTGTGTTGTATAGTGGACATCATATGGGGGATGTGTGTTGTATAGTAGACATCATTGGGGGGGCTGTGCGATGTATAGTGGACATCATTGGAGGCGATGTGCGTTGTATAGTGAAAATCATTGGAGGGGATGTGCATTGTATAGTGGACATCATTGGAGGGGATGTGCGTTGTATAGTGGACATCATTGGAGGGGATGTGCGTTGTATAGTCGACCTAATTAGAGGGGATATGCGTTGTATAGTGGACATCATTGGGGAAAGGGGCGGGCTGTGCGTTGTATAGTGGACACTATTGGGGGGGTCTGTGCATTGTATAATGGACATCATTGGAGGGGATGTGCGTTGTATAGTGGAAATCATTGGGGCGGCTGTGCATTGCATGGTGGAAATCATTGGGGGATGTGTGTTGTATAGTGGACATCATAATGGGGCTGTGCATTGTATAGTGGACATCTTTGGGGGGGGGCTGTGTAAGTTGTAAAGTGGACATCATTGGAGGGGATATGCGTTGTATAGTGGACATCATTGGGGGGGCTGTGCGATGTTTAGTGGACATCATTGGGGGGGCTGTGCGTTGTATAGTGGACATCATTGGAGGGGATGTGCTTTGTATAGTGGACATCATTGGAGGGAATGTGCGTTGTATAGTGGACATCACTGAAGGGGATGTGCGTTGTATATTGGACATCACTGAAGGGGATGCGCGTTGTATAGTGGACATCATTGGAGGGGATGCATGTTGTATAGTGGACATCATTGAAGGGGCTGCATGTTGTATAGTAGACCTCATTGGAGGGGATGTCCATTGTATAGTGGACATCATCGGAGGGGATGTGCGTTGTATAGTGGACATCATTGGAGGGGATGTGCATTGTATAGTGGACATCATTGGGGGGGCTGTGAGTTGTATAGTTGACATCATTGGGGGGGGCTGTGCATTGTATAGTGGACATCATTTTGGGGGCTGTGCGTTGCATAGTAGATATCATTGGGGGGGGGGCTGTGTCGTTGTCTAGTGGACACCATTAAAGGGGATGTGTAGTGGACATCATTGAGGGGGCTGTGCATTGTATAGTGGACATCATTGGAGGGGATGTGCTTTGTATAGTGGACATCATTGGAGGGAATGTGCGTTGTATAGTGGACATCACTGAAGGGGATGTGCGTTGTATATTGGACATCACTGAAGGGGATGCGCGTTGTATAGTGGACATCATTGGAGGGGATGCATGTTGTATAGTGGACATCATTGAAGGGGCTGCATGTTGTATAGTAGACCTCATTGGAGGGGATGTCCATTGTATAGTGGACATCATCGGAGGGGATGTGCGTTGTATAGTGGACATCATTGGAGGGGATGTGCATTGTATAGTGGACATCATTGGGGGGGCTGTGCATTGTATAGAGGACATCCTTGGCGGGGATGTGTGTTGTATAGTGGACATCATTGGGGGGACTGTGCATTGTATAGTGGAAATCATTGGGGGCGCTGTGCATTGTATAGTGGACATCATTGGGGGGGCTGTGCGTTGTATAATAGAAATAATTGGGGGTTTGTGCGTTGTATAGTGGACATTATTTGGGGGGCTGTGCATTCTATATTCAACATAATTGGAGGGGATGTGTGTTGTATAGTGGACATCATTGGGGGGGCTGTGCGTTGTATAGTGGACATCATTGGGGGGGCTGTGCATTGTATAGTGGACATTATTTGGGGGGCTGTGCATTCTATATTCAACATAATTGGAGGGGATGTGTGTTGTATAGTGGACATAATTGGGGGGGGGCTGTGCGTTGTATAGTGGACATCATTGGAGGGGATGTGCGTTGTATAGTGGACATCATTGGAGGGGATGTGCATTGTATAGTGGACATCATTGGGGGGGCTGTGCATTGTATAGTGGACATCCTTGGCGGGGATGTGTGTTGTATAGTGGATATCATTGGGGGGGCTGTGCATTGTATAGTGGAAATCATTGGGGGATTTGTGTTGTATAGTGGACATCATTGGGGGGGCTGTGTGTTGTATAGTGGACATCATTGGGGGGGCTGTGTGTTGTATAGTGGATATCATTGGGGGGGCTGTGCATTGTATAGTGGAAATCATTGGGGGATGTGTGTTGTATAGTGGACATTATTGGGGGGGCTGTGCGTTGTATAGTGGACATCATTGGAGGGGATGTGCATTGTATAGTGGACATCATTGGGGGGGCTGTGCATTGTATAGTGGACATCCTTGGCGGGGATGTGTGTTGTATAGTGGATATCATTGGGGGGGCTGTGCATTGTATAGTGAAAATCATTGGGGGATGTGTGTTGTATAGTGGACATTATTGGGGGGGCTGTGCGTTGTATAGTGGACATCATTGGAGGGGATGTGCGTTGTATAGTGGACATCATTGGAGGGGATGTGCATTGTATAGTGGACATCATTGGAGGCGATGTGCATTGTATAGTGGATATCATTGGGGGGGCTGTGCATTGTATAGTGTAAATCATTGGGGGATTTGTGTTGTATATTGGACATCATTGGGGAGGCTGTGTGTTGTATAGTGGACATCATTGGGGGGGCTGTGTGTTGTATAGTGGAAATCATTGGGGGGGCTATGGATTGTATAGTGGAAATCATTGGGGGATGTGCGTTGTACAGTGGACATCATTGGGAGGGTTGTGAGTTGTATAGTGGACATCATTGGGGGGGGCTGTGCGTTGTATAGTGGAAATCATTGGGGGGGCTATGGATTGTATAGTGGAAATCATTGGGGGATGTGCGTTGTACAGTGGACATCATTGGGAGGGTTGTGAGTTGTATAGTGGACATCATTGGGGGGGGCTGTGCGTTGTATAGTGGACATTATTGGGGGGGGGCTGTGCGTTGTATAGTGGACATTATTGGGGGGGCTGTTCGTTGTATAGTGGACATTATTGGGGGGGCTGTGCGTTGCATAATGGACAACATTGGAGGCGATGTGCGTTGTATAGTGGACATCATTGGAGGGGATGTGTGTTGTATAGTGGACATCATTGGGGGGGCTATGCATAGCATAGTGGACATCATTGGAGGGAATGTGTATTGTATAGTGGACATAATTGGAGGGAATGTGTATTTTATAGTGGACATCATTGGAGGGGATGTGCGTTGTATTGTGGACATCATTGGGGGGATGTACGTTGTATAGTGGACATCATAAGGGGGATGTGTGTTGTATAGTAGACATAATTGGGGGGGCTGTGCGATGTATAATGGACATCATTGGAGGCGATGTGCATTGTACAGTGGACATCATTGGGGGGACTGTGCGTTGTATAGTGAAAATCATTGGAGGGGATGTGCATTGTATAGTGGACATCATTGGAGGGGATGCGCCTTGTATAGTGGACATCATTGGAGGGGATGTGCGTTGTATAGTCGACCTCATTGGAGGGGATGTGCGTTGTATAGTGGACATCATTGGGGGGGAGGGGCGGGATGTGCATTGTATAGTGGACATCATTGGAGGGGATGCGCGTTGTATAGTGGACATCATTGGAGGGGATGTGCGTTGTATAATGGACATCATTGGAGTGGATGTGCTTTGTTTAGTGGACATCATTTGGTTGGCTGTGCATTGTATAATGGACGTCATTGGAGGGGATGTGCGTTGTATAGTGGACATCATAATGGGGCTGTGCATTGTATAGTGGAAATCATTGGAGGGGATATGCGTTGTATAGTGGAACTCATTGGAGGGGATATGCGTTGTATAGTGGACATCATTGGGGGGATGTGCGATGTATAGTGGACATCATTGAAGGGGGTGTTCGTTGTATAGTGGACAGCTTTGGGGGGGCTGTGTACGTTGTATAGTGGACATCATTTTAGGGGATATGCGTTGTATAGTGGACATCATTGGGGGGGCTGTGCGATGTATAGTGGACATCATTGGAGGGGATATGCGTTGTATGGTGGACATCATTGGGAGGGTTGTGAGTTGTATAGTTGACATCATTGGGGGGGCTGTGCATTGTATAGTGGACATCATTTTGGGGGCTGTGCGTTGCATAGTGGACACCATTGGAGGGGATGTGTAGTGGACATCATTGAGGGGGCTGTGCGTTGTATAGTGGACATCATTGGAGGGGATGTGCTTTGTATAGTGGACATCATTGGAGGGGATGTGCGTTGTATAGTGGACATCATTGAAGGGGATGTGCGTTGTATAGTGGACATCACTGAAGGGGATGTGCGTTGTATATTGGACATCACTGAAGGGGATGCGCGTTGTATAGTGGACATCACTGAAGGGGATGCGCGTTGTATAGTGGACATCATTGGAGGGGATGCATGTTGTATAGTGGACATCATTGAAGGGGCTGCGTGTTGTATAGTGGACATCATTGGAGGGGATGCATGTTGTATAGTGGACATCATTGGAGGGGATGCATGTTGTATAGTGGACATCATTGGAGGGGATGTGCATTGTATAGTGGACATCATTGGAGGGGATGTGCATTGTATAGTGGATATCATTGGGGGGGCTGTGCATTGTATAGTGTAAATCATTGGGGGATTTGTGTTGTATATTGGACATCATTGGGGAGGCTGTGTGTTGTATAGTGGACATCATTGGGGGGGCTGTGTGTTGTATAGTGGAAATCATTGGGGGATTTGTGTTGTATAGTGGACATTATTTGGGGGGCTGTGCATTCTATATTCAACATAATTGGAGGGGATGTGTGTTGTATAGTGGACATCATTGGGGGGGCTGTGTGTTGTATAGTGGACATCATTGGGGGGGCTGTGCGTTGTATAGTGGAAATCATTGGGGGGGCTATGGATTGTATAGTGGAAATCATTGGGGGATGTGCGTTGTACAGTGGACATCATTGGGAGGGTTGTGAGTTGTATAGTGGACATCATTGGGGGGGGCTGTGCGTTGTATAGTGGACATTATTGGGGGGGGGGGCTGTGCGTTGTATAGTGGACATTATTGGGGGGGCTGTTCGTTGTATAGTGGACATTATTGGGGGGGCTGTGCGTTGCATAATGGACAACATTGGAGGCGATGTGCGTTGTATAGTGGACATCATTGGAGGGGATGTGTGTTGTATAGTGGACATCATTGGGGGGGCTATGCATAGCATAGTGGACATCATTGGAGGGAATGTGTATTGTATAGTGGACATAATTGGAGGGAATGTGTATTTTATAGTGGACATCATTGGAGGGGATGTGCGTTGTATTGTGGACATCATTGGGGGGATGTACGTTGTATAGTGGACATCATAAGGGGGATGTGTGTTGTATAGTAGACATAATTGGGGGGGCTGTGCGATGTATAATGGACATCATTGGAGGTGATGTGCATTGTACAGTGGACATCATTGGGGGGACTGTGCGTTGTATAGTGAAAATCATTGGAGGGGATGTGCATTGTATAGTGGACATCATTGGAGGGGATGCGCCTTGTATAGTGGACATCATTGGAGGGGATGTGCGTTGTATAGTCGACCTCATTGGAGGGGATGTGCGTTGTATAGTGGACATCATTGGGGGGGAGGGGCGGGATGTGCATTGTATAGTGGACATCATTGGAGGGGATGCGCGTTGTATAGTGGACATCATTGGAGGGGATGTGCGTTGTATAATGGACATCATTGGAGTGGATGTGCTTTGTTTAGTGGACATCATTTGGTTGGCTGTGCATTGTATAATGGACATCATTGGAGGGGATGTGCGTTGTATAGTGGACATCATAATGGGGCTGTGCATTGTATAGTGGAAATCATTGGAGGGGATATGCGTTGTATAGTGGAACTCATTGGAGGGGATATGCGTTGTATAGTGGACATCATTGGGGGGATGTGCGATGTATAGTGGACATCATTGAAGGGGGTGTTCGTTGTATAGTGGACAGCTTTGGGGGGGCTGTGTACGTTGTATAGTGGACATCATTTTAGGGGATATGCGTTGTATAGTGGACATCATTGGGGGGGCTGTGCGATGTATAGTGGACATCATTGGAGGGGATATGCGTTGTATGGTGGACATCATTGGGAGGGTTGTGAGTTGTATAGTTGACATCATTGGGGGGGCTGTGCATTGTATAGTGGACATCATTTTGGGGGCTGTGCATTGCATAGTGGACACCATTGGAGGGGATGTATAGTGGACATCATTGAGGGGGCTGTGCGTTGTATAGTGGACATCATTGGAGGGGATGTGCTTTGTATAGTGGACATCATTGGAGGGGATGTGCTTTGTATAGTGGACATCATTGGAGGGGATGTGCGTTGTATAGTGGACATCATTGAAGGGGATGTGCGTTGTATAGTGGACATCACTGAAGGGGATGTGCGTTGTATATTGGACATCACTGAAGGGGATGCGCGTTGTATAGTGGACATCACTGAAGGGGATGCGCGTTGTATAGTGGACATCATTGGAGGGGATGCATGTTGTATAGTGGACATCATTGAAGGGGCTGCGTGTTGTATAGTGGACATCATTGGAGGGGATGCATGTTGTATAGTGGACATCATTGGAGGGGATGCATGTTGTATAGTGGACATCATTGGAGGGGATGTGCATTGTATAGTGGACATCATTGGAGGGGATGTGCATTGTATAGTGGACATCATTGGGGGGGCTGTGCATTGTATAGTGGACATCATTGGGGGGGCTGTGTGTTGTATAGTGGAAATCATTGGGGGATTTGTGTTGTATAGTGGACATCATTGGGGGGGCTGTCCGTTGTATAAAGGTACATAGAGGAGATCAGACGAGGGCTATATATTCTATAGAGTTATACATTATGTATTGGCTGTATTGTATAGAGAGCTAGATTAAGGTTTTGGGTGGCCCATGGCACTAAGACTGGCACTATGCCCTGACTATGGTCTAAAAGTCAGGGCATAGTGTCATCATTCTGGGATAGTTACCCAATTTTGAGTTACATGGTTCTGAATATACAACACTATTAAGCCCCTCAACGAACTAAATGAATAATAGTGCCCACTTGATGGTTACCAGTAATAATGACTCTTGATGATTGTATTTAATAATAATGCCCTCTTAATGATCTAAATTAATAATAGCGTCTATTTGATGAGTGTAATTAAAAATAGTGCCACCCTTGATGATATAATTAGCTTAGACCTCTTCTTTCTTCTCCCTTCAATCCTTTCTGTATGCAGTGTAGAGAGACGCTCCTGTTTCCCTTAAGCAACGCATTGGTGACGTAATAATGCTGCAACGCCTAAGGGAGCCAGGAGCCACTTTATAAAGTCGCGATCAGGAACAGCTGACACTGGAGCTGTAAACTTAACAGCCCTGGCAGCACCTGCTCTCGGACAGACTCCGCTGCTTCGTCCAGGTGGGCCCTAAGAGACAGGTGGGCTGCCCCTCCCCCCCTTATTCTTGCTCTGATTGTATATGATTAGAGCTCACAACAAGCAAACACTGCAGTCCTCCTTGCGCGGCGCGCTGTAAGCTGCTTACTGAGGAGATCTCGTGACACTCTCGCGAGATCTCCTCAGTAAGGAGATTACTGGGCGCCGGAGAAGGATGACTGCAATGACAGAGCTCAGCATTGATCGGGCCGGGGGCGCCCCTGCCGCTGTCCCGATCAATAATTCTGCTGAGCTCTTTCAAGGGCCCCTTGGATGCCCGAGGCCCCTGGGCTGTAGCCCAGTTAGACCTCGGGTTAATCCGGCCCTGCAAGCAAACATTGTCTACATTCTACAATGACAACTTGCGCACCTTATAATTCCCCTTAATTTCCATACTCTCAGACTGATGTCTCTGAAGCACAGAGGCCCCATTACTAAGCTGTGACCTGGGCCCATCTTGCCTTACGCTAGCCATGGGTGTGTAGTTTTCAGTACGGTCCTATCAGGCAGTCACTAGTTATTAATATTGATGAAGCATATTCATCAAGTTTTGTCCCTATTGCATCCACATCAATATAAATCGTAGGAGTCCTTCTGTGGTTGGGACAGGTCCTTGTTGGGCTGATCAAACCTTTTAAATCAGGTACTAAATAGTCCTCCTTCCAGATCCCACGACCGTGAAGGTCAATATAATACATCAGATTTACGTCCTTTGTGTTACATCTGATAGTCGCCCAGGAACTTGTAAATCCTCGAATCTTCGAGCATCTTGTGCTGGCTGCACATCACATAACTCCCCTTATCTTAACATTCTGTTTAAAGCTCTGTGTGTTCTTTAAAATTGTGCTTATAAATCAGGACAAAATAGACCCGGCTTAGTGATAGAAAGCCTGGAGGGTGCGGGGATCCTGGTGGAGAGAGCTGAGCATATTTCATTACAAAAATGTTAAGATTGTTGGAATGCTCAAAACAATTTACTGGAATTATTTAATAAACATCAAGGAGTAAAAACCTATAAGGAGATAATGGGGAAAATGAATGTACAGCAGATACTATAGGTTGATATTAACCTCTCTAGCAGAAGCAGAGATGAAAGCACTTGGGAATTATGTCTCTTTGTTGTATTTTACAAAGCGCTAGAACCTGCCTAATCGCTGGACTTCTTTTCATTGCGAATTGTCTTGTACCTTTACGTAGATAATAATATTTAGAAAAATATATTTTCAGACAAGGAAAGCACCGTTTGTGTTGTACAACATTTTCTCATGTGTCAAACAGTTACCAACTGCCCCTAACTTCCATAGACAGCCCCAGTGCTTATAGATTCACTCTTGAACATGTTCCGGTTTTTCAATATTAACCAATGGCATAAAGACCTTGCGTTCAGCATGGTAAATGTGTCATTATATAATATAATATATATTTTTATTCTGTGCTCTTTTTAAACGTAATAGTTAATGAAGAGGAGTATTTAAAATACTAAAAAGCAGGTTATCATTCAAACCGGTAAGCTGGTCACAATCTGGATTGTAGTGCTCCAAGACCCGTCGAGACAGTATCATGTGCAGCAAGGTTTCCTTGTTATATCCTCTCATTGTTCAGAGTTAGGACCACCCTATTAGCAAAAGCGCCGTGGAGAGGCGGATGGCTTTAACATACATTTGCAAATGTGTGCAACTAAGACTTTTGCATTTTTATCTACAGTAGAAATGGCAGATCTGTTGCTGGCTATAGCAGTGTGTTGGGGGATCTCTCTGTGTATTTGTTCCTTTCAGGATAACCCCACCCTTTCAAGCACCTGCTATAGCCTATAAACTGATTGAGCAACTTACACTTCTTTATATGTCCACCAGTGGAAGGTTTCCCTTCAGTTTAAACCCAAGATGACCACAGAGGGATTGTAGGTTAGAAGTGGTATGTCATTTATCGGTGACCAAATTCTCACGGCAAGTGTCTCTGTGGCTTCATGGCAGTTATTGGTTACATCATGTCAAATGTCCACCTTCTATGGCCAATGCTTTGGTGAATAAATATTGCACTGTCACCATGCTTGTCTATCTCTCCCCCTAGATTGTAAGCTCTTATGAGCAGGGCCCTCTTCCCTCATGTCCTCCTCCTCTCACTACTTTAGGTACCAGATCACCTGTATCTTCCCTTCTATCCTCTATCATTGGCACTGATCCTGCTTGCTACGCCAACACTCCTGGGTAACAGACTCGGATTGTGCTATTTTACTCCCTCACCTCTCTAGTCCAATGTATGGGACTTTTTCCACTGTGCACTTAATTTCCTGCTGGTTTGGCTACTCGTTTGCTGTATATTATAGTGTTTTTTGCCTATTTTGTAGTGTACTGTTTTTGCCGTTATTGTAGCATTCTGTTTTGCCTTGTACTGTTTTATTGTATCCCTACGTATGGTGCTGTGGACCCTTTTGTGATGCTTTATAAATAAATTATAACCATTTTTTACGCTTCATCCAACAGGTCCTTAGTGTTAATATTTTCTGTTGAACCAAAAGTCAGACCAGAATATGCATCCAGTTAACCTGTTCTACTGAGGCAATATCTAGTAATGAGAGAGTTGGCAATAGAGGGAATGAATGGAGCTATATGAATGAATGAAAGACATGTAAATCAATGGGGGAAAAATTCCGAACATTTTTGTGTTTACTGCATGTAGGTATGTACAATGGGTTTTTTCAACTGCTGTGACATGTTTTTGAATGCACTGAAACGGCACAAGCAACATTACAGATAAGTGATCACCAATGGGTGTGAGCACACAGAATAGCATAGGTTTTATTTTTACATTTGTGTGCATGCATTTTTAACGGACGTGCAATAAAAGTCAGATGCATCGTTTGGGTAATAGTTGGTAACAGCAGTGTAAACGGCTGACTAGGGTACCACAAAGAAGGGTGTATCTATAGGCACACTCATTAGAGGTCCACTAATTGTAGGTACAGGTGTCTCGGGCAGCAGTAAGCCTGAGATGGCAATAGCAGAATAGGTATTGCGGTGGTGCAAGTACCACCATGAGACTTATTAAATAGACTTACCTATGTAAAGGCAATGAGAAGCCATTGATGACAAAAGCAGGGTTACTACCAAAAATAGCATTGTTTTCACAGATGACAACCCTATGTTGGACAAGACGAATCAGCCCCTTGGGGAGATTTACGCAATAAAGGGATGTTTCAGGTAGTACAATTAAATTATATTTAGACTTTATTTGTGTTGAGCTAAGGATTTGTGAAATGTCAGTCTTACAGGACTGGTCCACTTCAATCCTCTAGGGTCCCACTCATTTATCGGTCTTCCTAGTTGCCTTCCTAATATGCCCTTTCTTCATCTCTCTTCAGCTTCTTCCTCTACTCGGTTAAACTGCTTCGCCTCCTTAGCACTCTGCCCACTACTCCTCATCTTCCCATCTTCCCCATAGGAGGCAGATTAGCATTTAACACTAGAATGAGTGCAGGGAGATTTTTTTTAAGGTACCCAGTTCCATGTAAATATTTCCAACAATTCTATGGGGTTTTTATACTTTGTATTGCGTAGTAACCCCTCACTTGCCAGATACCTCTCCATGGGCCTTAAGAAAGCTGTGGCAGTAATTGTTGTGATGGGGTCAGGAAAAGCCATAGCACAACGTTGTTCGTCCGTTAAATTGAGCTCTTTTAAGTCACCAGTGAGCATACTTCTGCTGGCAAGGAAGAGGTTAATAAATGTGTATTTAATTCACGAGGCTGGATGTTAAACAGGATGTAAATTATGTCATCGAAGAGGAGAAAATTGAAACAGGCAACTTGGAAATGTACACAACTATTATCACATGTATCATGTACATTAATCACATTTAACAGAGTCTCCAGGGAAATTCAGTAATGCACACCAGGCACATACCTCCTAACTGTCCTAAATCAGGAGGGGCACATGCTTGCCTACTTTTTGGAACTCCCCTCTGGGATATCCCGGAGGGTCGGACCAAGGAACAAGTGAGGGGATGTGACAATGTGATTTGTATCATCAGGTTTGTTCCAGCTGCGCAACTGATCTATTTACACCATCGCACAGCGGTTAGAATAGGCCACCAGGAAGGTGGCCTATTCTAACTTTCCCAAAATTTGTAGGGCAGTCCTGATTGGAGGGGCTACCCAGCTATCCCGAAAGAATGGAGGTCCTGATTGCCGAGAAGTTGGGAAAAGGATTTGTGTACCCCCAGGAGTGGCAAATTTTAGCCCGGGGGGGGGCAAGATACGACTCAGCAGCCTATCAGGAATATTTTAAAGGAAAAAAATGCAGGTGATCCAGCCCAAGGTAGCCTACTATGGGTCCGTCTCGAAGGGGAGGGGGAAAGGCCCCACTGCCCCCCAGCCTGGCATACCCCTGCCCTCGAGGGATATGGCATGCTCCCACATGGTGTGGAAATGCCCCCACTGTTGTAAACATGCCCCCTTTGTATTGATTCCAAGGAGTCCAATGTGGGAGGTATGTAAAAATATTTGCCAACAATCCCTAATTTACAGGGACAGTCTCGGCTTTTATAAAATTGTCCCTAGTTTTTAATATTGACCAACTGCAGAATAAAATTGATGTTTTTCTGCCTTTGTAAATGCCAAGAACACAATCTACAGGGGCAATAACAGATAATCTAGAGGGGTGTTTCCACGCCAAGCCACTAGAATGGACATAACCACCATACAAGAGGTGTGAATCTCCATTTAGCCAGTGCTGGACTGCTTTCCAACCCCTTTCTTTACACTGACCGTTTTGCATGCACTACTGAGCAGAGCAGTGTGAAGGGGGACATAATGAGGACTGCCCCACCAGAATCTGCACAGCTGCCAGACTGTCTTCTCTCCGACCTGTTCTTGCAGCTTTCATTACCCGCTGCTGCTTGTGTTTTAGGCTAAGTTGCTGCTTGTCTCGATCCTGAAATGTTGTGACTTTGTTTGGATAGTGGTTAGGAACATGAAATACAGCCAACCAGGCAATGAGTGAACACTCTAGGCCTCCCTCTCCCAAGCAGCTCCCCAGTAAATCAATAGTTCACTTCCCCTACAACCAATCAAATATCATTCACATTTTAATTAAAGAGCCCTCCTTTCCAAATTGAGACCCACATTCAATTAATAACCCCCGAACCACTCCAACATTAAATTAGTAGTCTCGTCACCACACGTAAATTTAATAGGCATCCACCATTAAATGATTAACTGGCATCATGAAATTCATAGCCCATTGCAAATGTCACAGGTTTTCAAGGTGTTAAAGGAAAAAGTATTCATGGAAATAATTACAGCTTAATTTGGATGTGACTTGTGCCTTTTTCAAGAGCAAAGTCATTAGAGTTTATTTTTAGCAATCAGTGTCTGTTGAATATATCAGAATATAGTTACTATACACAAATACATTTTACTATTACTATTGTATAACATCTAAGACTCTTACAAATAAAATATACCTCAAACAAAGGCTACGATCAAGAAATGGCATTAAGATCCCTTCCTCCTCCCCCACACCATCTGCAATATGGCGCTGCAGAGACAGATTATGCTGCTCTTGCGGGATGCTCACATGGGATGACGTGCATGTCATGTGATGGGCGCCCCACGTGAAGTGTGGTTAGCAGGGGACAGACAGGGATGGCAGGCAATCAACAATACTATCTGTGGCCCGGGTGAGGGACCAGCCTGCTAATTAAATGACCAACCAATTCCCGGGCCAGGGGGTGGGGGTGTTTCTGGGCAATTGAAGTCCTCCTTAAGGGTGTGCCTGATCTATTATTTTGCATACTTGCCAACTCTCTCGGAATGTCCGGGAAACTCCCGAAATTCGGGTCAGTCTCACGGACTCCCAGGAGAGCCGGCAAGTCTCCCGCATCCCGCAATTCCCGGGCTAAAATGACGCAATTCGCAGTGAATCGGGTCATTTTGGTCCCACCCCCACAAAAAAACGGCATATTTGTCGCAGGGGCGGGTCCAAAATGACGCGTTTGACTGCACCCCCCCCCCTCTCCCGCCCTCTAGACACGCCCCTCTCCCAGATACAACTTGCCAAAAGTAGGCAAGTATGTTATTTCATCTGCAACTCTTTTTTAAAATAGACACCCATGAAAGCATATTCTTAATGAGTTGTCCATAAGCATTAAGGGTATGTCTAACCAATCGGCTGCATGTAATGGTGATGAAGGGACACCCCTCTCTTCCTGTTTACAAATCAACTTTAACTTTTGTTAATAATATCTGTTTAAACAGTGAGTTCTGACGTCATCACTTATAATTAGTGAATCCTGATAACATCACTTCAGTGTTAGGGAACACTGTACATTATTACGGATACTAGCAATCGCCATAGATTTTTGTGCCCTATATGAAAGCATTCGGGCTGCAGCTTTGTGTTTTCTGTGGTCACGGGACACCTCGGTTACGTCTAATATCCATATCATCTACTGTAGGGAGCAGGTGAAGGACACATTGGTGGGCCCCATAGCAAGATTTGCATGAGGTTGGGGCAACGCTGGTCCACCTTCCTGGGAACCCCTTAAAATCTGCTGCATTAAACTCAGGGTCATCTTTTCCATTGGGCACGATGGGCAGCTGCCCGGGGGCCCCACGGGCAATGGGGCCCCATAGGCACGGCTCTTAATGAGAATAAATAATCCTGCAAAAGAAAAAAACCTGCAAAAAAAACCTACAAGGGTCACTGAGCAGGTACATCTATCTATCTCTAACTCTATATATCTATATCTATATCTGTATACATCTATATATTTATATCTATATCTAGGGGCCCCGGTGCACTGCTTTGCCCGGGGGCCCATAATGTTGTTAAGATGGCCCTGATTAAACTGCTGCTTTAGGTTGGGGACACACTACAGAAAATTTCTCCCGATGCGTTATTAACGATTTTACAGAGCTCCATAGAGTCCCTCTTGAGCTGCAGCAAACATGATCCTGGCTTCAGGCATTTGCTACATGGAAGTAGTTGGTTATATTAATGGTGGGGGTTCCAAACATGGATAACTTCTTTAATTTAGGGGTCTTTCTCTGGATGCTCAAATTCCAGATAATGTCTTCTAAATGTGAGCCCAAATTTGTGCAGCACATTCAAGGGGATGTCTAGCGTACATTTCATTTAAAAAAATAAATATAATTATCTTGCCAATAATTTATAACCCTTTTATTGCAGCATAAGTCATGTCCTTGGTGCTTGAAACTCCAGCTATTCTGTAACGGAATCTTGTGAATTTTGTTTTAGAGCATCGGTCACAACATATTAGCTGTACGGTGCATTATTACACACAAAAAGCCTTTTAAAATGACACACATTTCAACATGCAAACTAGTAAAATAAAAGGTCAAAAAAACAAATCGCGAATAGATCCACATTTGTTCCACAAAGTAATTTGGCTTATAGGACAGGATAAATGCTCCCATATCTCCCATCAAAAACTAGACCCAAAACTTTAACAAATAATGTGTTCCTACTCTCTCCTCTGTGAGGAACGCAGCCGTGACCCCCTCTGATTAGTTAAGCAGGAGGAGTTACAGTATCTTGGTTGCCTAGGTAATTTTATTAGCCAACATAAACCATTTCTCAGGCATAATTTTAACTGCCTTATTACTTCCCAAACGCCTCGTACACTGAATGTATCAGTAATGGATAATGTAGGTACAGATTTGTATGACATCAAACATGATGTGTTTAGTATTTTTACAATTCCATCGTAATGATGTCTCCTAGCCAAGCATTTTATATGTTGCAAATTACATTCTGCAAAAGGGCTTAATTCCCTTTTTTCTATACAAGTTGTGCGTAGGAGAATCTGTTTTACAAGTGAAAATTATACATTTAGATTTTGACACTACTGTATATATAATGTGTCCGCAGCATAGGTTTAATATTCCAATATGTGCTGGCTTGATTTCTTTGAAGTCAAAGCAAGATGGCTATAAAAAAACCACCATAAAATGCGGTATGTTCTCATTTTAAGTGACTCACGAATAAGCAGGTTTGAGCTTTGTGGTCATAGAGAACTGAACTAGTCTAAGCAAGGGTCATTATGTTATTTCATTCTAAACATGCTTGACTGAGCCCAGATCCCTTTCAAGTATCAACAGATCATTTTCAGCATGTTTAAAAATGACCATTTTTAAATAGTGTAAGTTGTCATACTTGCCAACTTCTTGTAGTTGGTGTCCAGGAGCTGCCAGGGGGAGGAGGGCGTGCGGGGACCCGAAAATCACGTAATTTTGGACCCGCCCGTGACGTAATGATGCCATTCTCTGCCGGGAGGTGGGGACAAATGCCGCGATTCCTGGAGAATCGCAGCATTTTGGACCTAATTCTGAGATTGCGGGAGATTGCCGTACTGTCCCTGGAGTCCGGGAGACCCACCCTGAGTCTCTCAGACATTCGGGGAGAGTTGACAAGTATGAGTTAAGTTCATATACTGCACACCAAGGGGCCTGATTCATTAAGGAAAGTTAAGTAAAAGAAATTGAGTAAAAAGTCTCCTGGACAAAACCATATTTACTATGCAAGGGGTGCAAATTGGTTTTCTATTTTGCACATAAGTTAAATGCTGTCAGTTTTTTTCATGTAGCACACAAATACTTGATAGCTTATTTGTACACTGAAATTTACAGTTGATATTTGTGTGCTACATGAAAAAAACAGACAGTATTTAACTTGGGTGCAAAACAGAAAACTAATTTGCACCCCTTGCATTGTAACATGGTTTGTCCAGGATCAGATTTACTCCTTTTTTTTGCCTTGCTGTCCTTAATTACTCAGGTCTGTTGTGTTTAATTGTAGATTTGAAATAATTATTCTTACAGTTCCATTATATATGTACATATAGACAGTACATTATAACCTAGGCATTATTTTCCATATATTATATATTTTTAGCGACTTCTGTAGCTCTGAAGTGTGGTTTCTCTAAGACATGAAGGGGTTGGATCTACATTAAGTCCTATCGCTGTCTCAGCTACTTACAACATTCTGAATAATGGTTCTCAGCTTGACCCGTTAGCCTGGTACTGATGAGAGCTCTTATGCCTGTGCCACTCCTGCTTTCACTGTGTCAAATGGGTCAAGAACTTATGCCCAGGCTCATTAGGAAGCCAGCAGGAAGGTGGCAGAGTGGGCACCTCATCCTGCTCTCAATATGCTCCACCTGGGCTGGCAGCTGCTTTAACATAAGAGCAACTGCAGCCGGTAAACAAGCTGCGTCTGCCAAAAACATCTTCAGCACCACTGAGCAGAGGCACCCCGGCTGTGTCCGTCACTAAGCGCTCAGTGGAAGCCTTGGCACCGCCGGTCAGAACAGCAAGTGCTTTGCCAAGAGTTGGGGGCTTTGAGCTTTCAAGCCGCAGCCAACCAGTGACAAGCGAAATCCTTGTTGGTGCCAGTCACAGAAATAAAAGCATAGACGTGCCAGCCTTAGGACCAGGGGAAATCTTAGTCTTGCCAATCCTAATATAGCAATGTCGTGCCAATCTCCAATTATAGAGCACTGGGATAGTCCTGCACTGGGCAACAGGATATTGCTGATGCCCATAGTGTACAAATTGCCGGTGAAGCACTATCTAAACGGATTATAAAAATCTCCCCATGGTATGTATTTCACCAATCCTGTGTCAGTCAAATTCTGCAAAGTCCTAGCTTGCTAAGCAAAATATATATTATGAAAGCCTTTAATGCATATCCTTTCATAACCAAATAAGGAAGATTAACCCAATCGCGTGCTCCGTGCCACTGGCATAATGGCCAAGTTTAATGACCAGGTAAGCGTTAAGCTTTTTATGTCAATCCCAATTCACTAGTACCAACTCTGATCTCAAGGGAAACTCTCCCACACCTCACACAAGATTCCGGAATGCCCCTAAGACACAATTATTTAAACCAGTGAAGGCTTCCTCTAATAAAACAAGTATAAAAGGGAATTACAGGACTGTAAATGAGAATAGAGCGCTTCCCCGAAGACCAGATGTATTTAGAAAAGAAACTCTTGGCTGTAAGCGGCAGCTGTGTTTAGATTCACAAATGCACAACAAAAGCCTCTTCTTTCATTACCCGCTTTACTTTTATAATGCAGGCAGGTAAGCTGCAAAATAAATGGCTTCCTTTTAGCTTTTTTGTTTGTGCACTGGAAGCACAAAGCGACATGTGCTTTCCATTTTATCCGTGCCACTCGTACCAGGCTTACAACAACCGTCTAATAGCACATGAAAGGTGGATGAAGAGATATTGCAGGCTTCATGGGAGTATGAATCTGTGTATGCTGGGAGAACAAATGTATACACACAAGCCAACAACAAACATCCATTCATTTTAATTGAATTTGGCCATTACGTAGCATTACCACTGCAAATGCACAGGCATTAAGTAGTTTTATTGTCTCTTGTTAGCAATCCGAGGAGCTTATCACACAGACCAGCATGCACGGTTAGGGGGAAATGCCAGGTCTGTTTCGGCTCAGGGGAACACTGGAATTTGGGAAAGGGACAGGATAATGTGTTGTGAATAATGTACGGCAGGGCTCAGGAATCCACCCTGGTGTAGGAATAAATATATAGCGTGAGAAAGAGCATTATCTGAGCCACGTCACCCTGGTTATAAATCATCTTTGTATATCCTTCCATATATAGTGTTTTTACCACCTTGTTTTGGGATCATATTATCATCCCATAACTTTTCGGAGTGATGTACAGTTTTGTAAGCTTTTCACACTGTTGAACACGACCTTCTCCTTAAAACTCCACTTTTTTGGCTTCTGTGACACAGGTACCTATTTGTCAATCTGCATTGATAACAATGATTTTTCTATCGCCGCTTATCACGGCAATAGAAAATTGATTATCTCTGCAGTTTACTGAGAAAACATAATTTTCAATATCCATTCCCTTTTGTGCTACATTTTTGATGGCCGTATAAATGGTTCCCTTACTTTGCAAAATTTATACATACAGTATTTTTACAGTATCGAATTGGTCCACAAGAATCAGGGCCGGACTAAGGGAAGGGAGGCCCCTGGGGCTAAGGGTACTGTGAGCCCCCCAGTGAACTTGCCTCCTTCCGTTGTTCCACTCCCTGTAGCAATTACGCGACGCGCAGTAATCTCCTTACTATGACTCAGTCTCACTCTCACGAGATCTCCTCAGTGAGGAGATTACTGCATGCCGCGTAAGTCCTACAGTGACAGCAGGCAGTTAACAGCATAACATTTGCTGTTAGCTGCCTGCCATTTTCCTTGAACAGGTGACAGTCAGAGACCCGATAAATGCCGGCGGGCCCCCCAGTTGCCCGAGGCCCCTGGGCTGTAGCCCCTTTAGCCCTATTGTTAATCCGGCTCTGACGAGAATACTGGTGGAAATCTCTAGTGGGTCCCACAGCTTGAGGGACTCTCTACACCTCCCGGAGGAGAAGTTTGGAAAGCAGGCTAGTTATGTACTTCAGGATGTCCACTGTTCTTTAATCTCTGCTCCCGTTCCCACCATGGCGGCTTTGAGTACATGGAGTAACTTTGTCCTTTGGCTACCCTGATTGCAGACTCGTATGTCTCGTGGGCTGGATAGAGGACAAGGCTCTGCCCGTCTCTCGCCTCGACCTCTTGCTGGCTGTGGCTCCGTGGAGTCTGGCTGTCGTAACCTCCCTGAATTAACTTGTAGCAACTTTTGTGGAATCCAGTGGTTTGGGCTCATGGGCACTTCCAGTGGATGCTCAATCCAGTCTTTGTAAGACCCTTTGGCCCAGGGTGGCAACAGCTCTTTTCTACCATAACATGTACAAAGGTCCCATTTAACAGCGACACATCACCATTACATTTAAATACTTGTGGGGGACATTTGTCTGGCGATGAGAGACAGGGTCCTGTATGTGTGTTATCCTTTATTGACAGGGGGGCATCTGATAAAAGTATCAGAAATACAGTCCTATACCCTTAGGGAAACAAGATACTTGGGCAGAAGGAATAGTCGCGATCCCACGTTTCACCACACATTAAAAGAGTATTAACGCCCCATTGGCCACTCTTATTTTAATTGATAAGGTTTGGCCCTGAGAGTTGGCCCAGGCTTTCTTTAGTGTGGCACTTATTACATAACACAGTGGCCTAGTGGTTAGCACTTCTGCTTTACAGGACTGGGGTCATGAGTTTGATTCCCGACCATGGCCTTATCTGTGTGGAGTTTGTATGTTCTCCCTGTGTTTGCGTGGATTTCCTCACACACTCCAAAAATATACTGGTAGGTTAATTGGCTGCTATTAAAATTGACCTTAGTCTCTCTCTGTCTGTCTGTGTGTGTGTGTGTGTATGTTAGGGAATTTAGACTGTCAGCTCCAATGGGGCAGGGACTGATGTGAGTTCTCTGTACAGCGCTGCAGAAATAGTGGCACTATATAAATAACTGATGATGATAGTTACTGTATATAGAAACCTAGATATCTATTGGACCTTGGTATGAGAAGTATACAGCATACACTTTATGGCACGTAATAGTTTATAGCGCTACATAACCTGTATGAGGACACAGTGACTATTCATCGTGAGATTCTCCGTAGGGTTTTCCTTTATTAGGCTGTTGTATAAACATGTGAGGTTCTCTGGAACCGAGGGACTCCCTGAGGCCAAACCATAAGGAAACCAGTTCCTTGGGGATTAGTCCAAGTTTTGTTTAAAGGAGTAGACTTTCTTTCTGATTTCATTTGAAAACATATAGTTAAAAACATCACATAGCAAACTTCCAAAATATGCATGGCAGGTACTATATTATTATTATTATTATTATTATTATTATTATTATTATTATTATTATTATTATCTTTTATTTATAACACACAGAAATACTGAGGGGATCATGACATACATTATATATTATGACATGAAACAACAGGTGAAGATGCCCACATGAGCTTACAATTTAAGCGGTTTGGGGAACACCTGATACATAAGGAAGTAGAATTATAACTGTAGCAGCTGTAGGGGAAACAGTGTGGTGGTGTTATATAGGGCAGCAGCATTATCGGCAGCCAAAAGTAAAGTAGTCATTGGTGGATAGCAATTCTCTTCATCTACTGGGTTATGGGTAAAACATCAGGTGGAGACAAGAATCTGTCACTGTAATAAGGCATTTAGGGGACAGGTAGAGACTGTTGGATGCTATGTGAGTAGGTTATATGCAGGGCCTGATTAAGGGTACTGGCCGCCCTAGGCTAATACGGCCGCAGCGCCCCCCTCCTCCGAATATATAGGTGTATAGGAACACTCTTGAATATGAATGTTCAGGTGTATTCTCCAGCATTCAAATTTAGACAGATTGTGCCATTGTCTCTTACCTGTTCTTGCTCTTCTCTCTTGCAACTTTGTTATCCTCTCGCTGGCTTCTGGAAAGTTGGCATCCTGTTTTGAAAATGCAAAAATGTATTATAATGCAAACCCTGAATGATTAGGCCCTTTAGTTAAAACAAAACACTCCATTATGGCCAGCTAAAAGTACCCCATTGGACAGGCATATATAAGCAATATCTGAATATTTGTTGTCAATCAAATACAAACCTCTACCAGCCCCATCTCACTAATATTTAGTATTCTAGTGATTGCTGAGTCCACCCATGTGACCACCACACATTCATGAGATTCTGCCCCCCAAAACTGCTGTATTTTTTAAATACCCCCTGCAGCCATTTTCCTTAACCACAACCCCCCCCCCCCCCCCCCCCCCCCCCACAGCCATTTTCCTTAACCCCTGCTGCAGCCATTTTCTTTACCTCCCATCCTGCATCCATCCCCCTTGCAGCTATTTTCCTTACCTCCACTCTGCTAGCTAGCTATCCCCCCCGTCACATCAAAACTCCCCCAGTCACATATATCAGCCCCCCTCCTCTGCCCTCCTTCATACATATCAACCTCTCTCCCTCCCTATAGATTTTCATGGCAGCCCCCCCCCTCCCACCCTATAGATCTGTATGACAGTCCCCCTCTCCCTCCCTATACATATGCATGACAGTCCCCCTCTCCCTCCCTATACATATGCATGACAGTCCCCCCTCTCCCTCCCTATAGATATGCAGGACAGTTCCCCCCCCTCCCTATAGATATGCAGGGCAGTCCCTCCCCCCTCCCTATAGATATGCAGGGCAGTTCCCCCCCCCCTCCCTATAGATATGCAGGGCAGTCCCCCCCCCCCTCCCTATAGATATGCAGGGCAGTTCCCCCCCCCCCTATAGATATGCAGGGCAGTTCCCCCCCCCCCCCTCCCTATTGATATGCAGGGCAGTTCCCCCCCCCTCCCTATTGATATGCAGGGCAGTTCCCCCCCCCCCTCCCTATAGATATGCAGGGCAGTTCCCCCCCCTCCCTATAGATATGCAGGGCAGTTCCCCCCCCCCTCCCTATAGATATGCAGGGCAGTTCCCCCCTTCAAATACCTGTAGTTGTGCCAGCGTCGCTCCTCTCCTCAGATCAGCAGATAGGAAGTGAAGACGTCCTGCTTCCTGTCTGCTGCACAGCAACAGGCAGCCTGGCGATTGGCTGTGTGTTGCTAACCACTGACCACCATTGCTTTTGATTGTCGAGCCCTCCACCCCCCCCGCGGCGACCCCCCCCCCTCCCCCACCCCGGAAAAAAAAATGAATGAAGAAAAAAAAATAAAAAAAAAATACCCACAGGGCAGCGCCCCCCGGGACCCAGCGCCCCAGGCTGCAGCCTGGTCAGCCTAGTGGTTGATCAGGCCCTGGTTATATGTAAGACTCAGAAGAGTTTGGGAGCAGGATTTCTGCCATCTGTAAATAAAAAAGCAGCACATTTTCCCCGGCTATTGATGTAACGCACCCTTGTTTGGCAGCAGAATAAGAGAGTTCTGCATTCCATGCAGAGATTCCAGAACTCAGGTTCTGAAGTCCGAGGGGAGAATTCCGAGAGATAAATGATGAGAGATAGAGAGGGCAATGTGTGAGATGCATAGAAAGACAATGAGATGAGGACAGAGTGCAGCTGGACTAACCCAAGTGAGCATCAGATGCTGAGAATGAGGATGTACACCGTGACAAACATATGTGTTGGCAGCACGGTGGCTAAGTGGTTAGCACTTCTGCCTCACAGCGCTGGGGTCATGAGTTCGATTACCAACCATGGCTTTATCTGTGTGGAGTTTGTATGTTCTCCCCGTGTTTGCGTGGGTTTCCTCCGGGTGCTCCGGTTTCCTCGAACACTCCAAAAACATACTGGTAGGTTAATTGGCTGCTATCAAAATTGACCCTAGTCTCTGTCTGTCTGTGTGTGTGTATATTAGGGAATTTAGACTGTAAGCTCCAATGGGGTAGGGACTGATGTGAATGAGTTCTCTGTACATCGCTGCGGAATCAGTGGAGCTATATAAACAAATGGTGATGATATGTGAGTGATGGAAGAGATGTAGGTACCACTATGCATACAATTACTTGGTGCAGATGAGACAAATGTAAAGGCCCTGTCAGTGGGGATCGGGGAAACATATAAACCATTACCCACCAGCCATAGAAGAGAAGGAGACAAGTGGAGTACACTTGCTAAAGAGCAGGCAAGTGTCAGTTCTTGTGACAAGTGAGCTGAAGATCATCTCTGAGCCTGAGGAGCGGTGAGATAAGAGGATTGTGCACTGGAAGGGAAAGTAAGTCCTTGATCGATGTGAAACGAAGACTGTACATATCAACCATGTAAAGTCAAGTGGAGAAACTACAGTGGAGAGATCATGGGGCTCATTAACAGTTGGTCTTCCATATTTTCCTGTAGGATTTCGTGTACAGACATTAACGTATCATCGACTTACATCCTGTTATGTCTGGAGAGGCGAAACTGGGGCTGGCACACCTAAGCAGTGAATAGTCAGGGTGTGTTCACATAATTCCAACACCATTAAATATGGACGCATCCGAATACACACCTCTTAGAAGGCGTATCTCTTGCTGGAGGGCTGGTACAACCCTATGCAATGATGATGACTATAGGGAACATATCCACTGTTTCAAACCCGCAGTTTAGTAAATCTAGCGCTAGGTCTTTCCCCAGCCACCCTGGACCTTGAGTGGGTAACACAGGTGCAGGGGGTGCTGATTGCACACAGGTGACCCCTTTCCATTATACTCAGTAATAAAGTAATGACTCGGACAAGATATGTTCATACAAGAAGAAGTGTAGATCTTAGCAAGACTGACGGGTCCCAACTAAACCATCAATTAGACATGGTATTCCTCCTCTCCACTCCCCTTGGTAAATGTTCTGTGTAAGGAGTTAAGATTTTGAACCCCACTTTTTTTATGCTAAGTAAGTGTGTTGAACCATAATGAATGTCCTGGGGGCATAATTTACCATATAGGGCATCTAGGTAAATGCCCACAGCAGCATAAAATGGACTTATGTTGATTTTATTACTTTACTCTCGTTAGTTATTTTTTCCTACTTTCCTCAGTAAAGGTAACTGAGGAGGAGTGTTGGATAGCGGGGCATGATTGTAAAGTAAGCACAATCGGTCATTTAGGGGGTATTCACTGACCTTGCTTTGGGCTCTGCTGACCCTGAATACAGCCCTGGTAATCAGAACTCTAAAGGATAGGGGTATGTCGGACAAGCTCATTTCAATGGTGTGATGTAAGAAAATGGTCAGGGGCCAAAGCAAATTGGGGAGATATTTTAAGGTTCATTTAGATTCATACCAATTAGTCCTATTATTGTGGTCGTTGGATAACTGTTGACATATGCAGATAGTGGTCATCTTCTCAACATGCTCGATATCCTATCGTTTTCAGGCATGGTGGTTACGTTGTGGTATCGATGCTGTAATATTAAGCCAATTGCCTGGTATCACTGCCATTATCAGTGGGCATGGCCGGCATTCGACCTCTGTTTTTGGTGCATTGTTAGAAATAATGTGTTTTAAGATTAACTTCAACACATGTAACCGCACCAAGTACCAAAGATTGTCTTGTTTAATTGAATGGGGAAAAGTGAGATTAGATTAGCTGAGATGTCTACTTAAATATCACACTATGATAGTTTTGCAGAAGTTACAAAGTTTCAAATGTAAGCATTGTAGATATGGAAATATAGCCATCCTAATTAAGTCCCTTTGCTATTTAATAAAAAAAAAAAATATAAAGGAATAGGTTTTTGGGGGGTTTTTTTGTTTGTTTTTTAGAAATCAAAGAAAAGGCCTCCTTTAAAATTTGAAAGGGGTGTGACCTACCAGAAAGTGGGCATGATTTCCTAATATGGGCAGAGTTTAGGTAGAAAGGGGTGGGTCTTATGTTTCACCCACTTTTGCCCTTTAAATGTAAGGAGTTATGGATGATGATGCTGTTTCTGCTCCCTATACCCTAATGTCCTTAATTAGGAAATTATTCTACAAGTAAAATACTATTAAAATAAAAAAAATACAAACTTTTTTTTCTTTTTTAACTTGACAATTGTTTTGGCCAATCAGCAACACACTTCTAACCCCAGAGTGCTAACTCCTCTGTGATACAAAACCATCTCAGACTTCATATTGACCCTAAGATTACATTTTACTCCTTCTGATAAGTAAATGTTCCCCTTATCATACAGGGACACTAGATATCAAATACAATTTGGCTTCTACAATACTGGACATTGATGCAACAGTTTTTTTACAATTTAGGATTAACAATTGTCTTTATATCCACTTTTACAATCATTGCGCACACGTTGCATGTTTTGAAAACTATTCAGATTTTTTATACAAGGTCAGAAGGAGAACAAAGCATAGCATCACACATTATAACATGGTTAGACTTTTGGTGCACGATTAGAATACACGCGCTTCAAAGGAAAATAACTTCAATTCCACCCCATCAGATAAAAATGTTCCAACATTCCCAATTGTGTTATTGCTCCATTCAAACCTCTGATCAACAGAAAAAAGCAATGAAAACCCAGACATTCTAAACGTAGAACCTACAGTCTCCCGTCTTATCTATGTGTCCTGTACTTAAGCTTTGAAATCGGGGTGGCTGAACCTACGCACGTGAAAATTGAGTCCAGCGATAGATTTGGCGTCATTGCCCCTTAGGGAAAAGTTCATACTACTCCCCTGTGCAAATGCAATTACACAATAAGAGAGCATGTAATCAAAAGAGCTTTTACCAAATCAATAATAGCAGAAACACAAGTAACCATAAAAGTACATAAAGAGTAGAAATTCATCCACTATAATGTCTTACCCAGGAGCTCAATTAAACTGGAAATATTCCCTGTGCAGGAAGCCGTTATGTTCACACAGTGCTCCCTTAAAGGGGCACGCCATGCAAAATTGTATTATATTTCCCCTCCAAATAATAGAATCTTGGATTTTCTAATCTGCTTTTGACTGACAACCTAATACAGCACTATTTGTACTGCAATGTCTCCCAGCTGTCAGCCCTTGAGAATCAGCAGTTGCATGTCCTGATGGACTATCTCCCAAATTGTTGTGGTCCCAAATACGGGCTCTTCCTGGTAGTTATCTTTTATTTATAAAGGTCTGCAGTGCCGTACATGAAATTTACAGTAGTATACCACACATAGACTACAACGATCCATAACACATTACATGAAAAACAAAATAATACAAAGACCAGACATAGTGATTAAACAAATTCCACACAGATAACTTGGAAATGCAGATCAAGTTATTTATGGGGCATTGAGTGAGAGTGATAGTAATGTCCATTGCAGTGGTGGAACTAGCGAGCTCTGGGCCCCGGTAAATGGAGGCAGGGAAGAGGAAACTGGGGTCCCCGACCATCTGCATCTGCCATGCAGCAGATCTCCATATCTCCATGGGCCCCGGTGCCCAACACCTGCTACACCAATGGTGGTTTCACCACTGGTCTAACGTGAAGTAGACTTGGGCTTAAGAAACCAGGGTTAGGGAAGCTGGTCTAGAGATATGGAGGGTGATGGAATAGTAGAAAGAGAACATGAGGAAAGACTGCCCTGCTCGTTAGAGTTTACATACTAAAGGGAAGGGGAAGACACAAATTAGGTTGACACCCATTGGGGAGTGGAGATGATCGCAGAAGCAAAGGATGTAGGAGGAAGGCTTATAGGCTTGAATAAATAAATAAGTTTTAAGGTCATGCTTGGAGGCCAGAGGCTGGTCTGATGGGATATAGGTGAGGAGCAGTCCAGGCCAAGTCCTAGAGGCAGAAGTGGGGAGAGGTAATCAGTGTGGTAGTGAGGTGGTGGTTATTGGCAGAGTGGAGGGGGCGGGATGGTATGGATAGAGATGAGGTTGGAGATGTAGGGGGGGATTTGTTGAGAGCTTTGTGGATGAGACTAAGGAGATAAAATTTAATTCTGTAAGCCACGGGCAGTCAATGTAGTGACTGGCAGGGATGGAGCAGCAGGATTCAGGATAGACTCAAGGCAGGAGTCAGGTAGGCCAGATAGAAGGTTGTTACAGTAATCCAGGTGAGAGATTACAAGGGAGTGAATTAGAGTTTTGGTGGCTTCTGGAGATGGAGGCAGCAGGATTTGGTCTCTCCCTACTTGCTACGTTGAGGGGGAAGTAGTCGCAGATATCCCTCTACGAGGTGTATCTGTTGCAGCTGCTTCCCCCCTGGTGTAAAGATCCGCACTAGTGATTGTGTATTATTCAAAATCACACATATCTTAGAATCCATGAGGCTGGCAATACTGGTGGTAATTGTATTACCAATGATGAAAAATCAGACAGCCTCTACAAAAAAAATCCGACTTGTCACAAAAACGAATAGAATATATAGAGACTTACCTGAAAACCGAAGCTCCAGATTTCCGACGGAAGCGGCATGCTGACAGGCAGTCATTCCGAAGACACAGGACTCCGGCACTTCAGGTTGATGTCAACGTGACTTTGATCAATGTTAATTTAAAGCGACAATGTCTGGACCATGCAGGTTAAATGTTTAAACACAGTAAAGGCTGTTCGGTTTTTTCATCATCGATAAAACGTACCCAACCCTGGAATACAAAGTAAAGTAGAGGACCCAATTTACACTTACAAACTCTACATGATCCCGTTGGTCTACTTGGATTAGTCCGTAATCATCCTACCCTCAAAACGTGAGGGACTGTGGGTAGCATGTAATCTGTCCCCACGGTGATCGTCACGTGTATACCTGGCACTGGTAACACTGGTTTCTTGTAGCCCCTCTAAAGCAGAGAGAATGACTTTAGTGCCGACCCTGCTTGTTATACCTAGTGCAGTCGCCTCTTCTGTTTCTCTCTTGTCCAGACCCTGAGAACAGAAATAAAAGTCTTCCTAGTCCTGCAAATAAAGTTTCTAATAAATGTAGTTTATCCATCCCCGTATGAGCCCCACACAACCACAGATATTCCTTATCTAGTTACTTACACGACAGTTAACATTACTAGCCAGAGTACTTGGATAAGACCCTGAAGGAATGTCAGAATGTCTTGTAAGCAAAGCAGTTCTACTAATCCCTCCTAATCCATTTGTAGATCTGGGAAACCAATGTTTGGATCACCTTTAAACTTATGCAATAAGTATTTTATTCATGCAGTTTAAATAATACATCTGGTGTTATGAACTAACAGTAACAAATACTCAATACTGGCTTTCCTTGTGTCTTGTCTTTTAATGACAATCTTTTGAATAATTGATAAGACATTTTAAACGTCACAATACTATATATCATTTAACAGAACCTTTTTCTAGGGACACTAAATATAAAATAGAAATTGGCTTATATAATACTGCTTATTGATGCAACTGTTTGTCACGTTATAAGATTAACCATTGGCTTTTTATCCAATTTATACAACTTTACAATTACTGCGCATATTTTGCAAACCAACCAGAAAAAATAAATAAAATAAATCGGAATAAGAACAAATCATCGCATCACACATTATAACATGGTTAGACTTTTGTTGCAGGATTAGAATACACGCGCTTCAAAGGAAAATAACTTCAATTCGACCCAATCAGATAAAAATGTTCCAACATTCCCAATTGTGTGATTGCTCAATTCAAATATCTACATCTGAGCAACAGAAAAAAGCAATGGAAACCCAGACATTCTAAATGTAGAACCTTTCAGTCTCCCGTCTTATCTATGTGCCCCGTACTTAAGCTTGGAAATCTTGGAGTCCAGCAATAGATTTGGTGTTACTGCCACTAAGGTAAAACTAGGTTATCAGCTTGTAGGATAAAGCTGGGTACACAGTACAGAATTTTCCACCAACTTTTTATGCCAATCGATTTTACATGTGATCGATGTTCCGATAGCTCGGTCCATGGACTGCATACACACTAGCCTTGTTTAGGACGATAAAGGGAAGAGAGGACGTCTCTTTAGCGACTTTTTACAGCCATGTTGTCGTGAGCAATGACTAATTTCGTACTCACTGTTGTGGATCGGTCGGAAGTTTATACACACTACACAGCGGAAACGAGATTGGAACGAAAATATTGTACGGTACGACCAACCAAATGAGGCGACAATCGTCCATTTGGGCAGACTTTCGACCATCGTGTCACTGCACACGCTGACCCGACTTTTGAACGAGCGGTCGTATGTCGGCTGATTGAGCAAAAACCGTGTAGTGTGTACCCAGCTTTACTCCCCTGTGAAAATACAATTACACAATAATCCATTCTTCTTATGATTTAGAAGGTTTGTGTAGAGGATGCCATGTGCCATAGACTGAGACCTCTACTATAATATTGGAGTCCTGTAAATATTTAGCAGTTGTAGCTGAAGAAGTAAAAATCTGATTGTAACAGAAGCTGATTTGATACATTACAGAAGCTGATTTGATACATTACAGAAGCTGATTTGATACATTACAGAAGATTTTTTGACATAAATTCAGTACACAAGTTATGTATGAAACGGTTGCCTTAATTATTATGCATGTTATCCTACCAGAAACACATTACACATGTGAAACATTTATTATATAAAACCTTCTATTCTGCAGGGCTGGGAATCCTATTTTATGGTTATTGGCAGTAACAGTAACGATCTGGTAAAAGTCACATACTGACAATTAACGGCTGATCACAGCTAATTAACAAGGATACATAAATATCCTATATGTTGTCATGTCACGGAAGTTCTGTGTGCTTCTATGTAAATTACTTTTCATATGGAATCATCTTGTAAATTAAAAATAAATCTGTCTTTTTATTAGAGATGCTCATTGACCCCCGTGAACTGGTTTTTGTTTTGGATCTGGATTAGCCTTGTGTTTTGGTTTTGGGAAAACCGCCCTCATGTGTTTTGGTTTCTTTTACGAAAAATCCTAAAATATGCTAAAATCACATATTTTTGCTCTTTTTGTCACTTGAAGTTAATTTTGACCACCTCACACGTCACAATAATATTTTCATACACTTTCGGACAAATACTGCAGTGACCTGGCTGGATGGTAAGCGACAGAGCAATGACACAAGCACGCGGTAGTTCCTAGCACATCCGACAACTTAACAATGACGTTTTGCCTCGGTTTCGATTCCAAGGGCGCGCGAGAGTACCCGGATCCCCAAAGTTCGGGTGTGTTTGGTTCTCGAGGAACCGAGCCTGAGCGCCTCTACATTTTATATCTCATCTACTTAACGTTTTGACCAAAATGTTGTGGTCAAGATTTTCTGAATTTATTGCTTTGGGGTTTAGGGGAAATAGATAATATATTGTTGTATACAGGCAAATATAGCAAACTGATCCTTTCTCTGTCTGTGCTCATACCTGCACATGGTGTAATTCTATATATACTGCACATAGACGCTGTGTGGCTGCAGTGTTGTTGTTTTGTCTGTTCTGATTAAAGGCAAGCGCAGGATGGTGACAGTGGAAGTTCCAATGTTCTATGTATGAAGGCAAATATGGCGGAAGGCCTTGAACATTTTCACTCTTTCATCCATATCTGCCTCATCTTTGTAGCTTTGTGTGGCCAACTGCCAGGAGGAGTGCCCGGTGGAGGACTCGGAGCGGAGCATTAACATTTGGTGTGTGCGCGGCGTTCCTTCCGTTCCTCAGTGCTGCAAAATCCATATTTGGCGCAGTGTTGTATGTAAGAAACTATTTTTATATATGGAGCCCCTCTGTTCCAAAAATGGGGCATTGCCGCCGTTCATGTTGGTACGGAGAGCCCTATGTATGTAGATATTCTATAAATGCTAACTACACCATATAAAGCAAATATTAGATATTCCCTTCTGCCAGGGGAAAGTCTACAAATCACACTGCCGTGAACAAATGAGTTGATGCAAATGTGTATATACCATACCTCCTGTTTTAGGTGGGACAGTACCGATTGGGAGAGCTATGCCCCATGGGTGGGAAATTTGGGAAATGTCTGTTCACTGCTGCTCTGCATGGCAGAACGGGTGCCGTGTGCAGCACAGGCAGCCTAGTACTTTAAAAGCACTAGACACACCTCCAGGATGTAGTTACGCTCTCCATCGTGATGTGGCCACGTCCCCACTGTGACGTGGGAAAATCTTTACTGTGACCAGTACAGGTATAAACTCACAACTTGGAGAATTAACTAGAAGAGAAAGAAGAGAGTATACTATCACAATAAAGAGAGTCTACACAGTGACAACTTAAGATACAGCGCCATCTACTGTCCCTCCAGTATAGTAACTCGAGTAATACTTAGCCTATAGCTGTTGTTATTCTCCAACGTGGTGGTCATCTCGTGTATACCTGGCACTAGTGACAATGGTTTCCTATAGCTCCTTTAAAGCAGAAAGAATGTGTTTTCAGTGCTTGCCCTGCTCCCCCCCAGCTTATTATACCTAGTGCAGCTGCCTCTTCTGTTTTTCTCTTGTCCCGACCCAGAGGACAGAAATAAGTCTCCCTAATCCTGCAAATACGGTTTTAATAAATTCCTGAAGCAATTTATCCATCCTCATATGAGCCCCCACAGAGCTACAGATATTTCTTATCACGTCCGTTATGGTTACCAGCCATTGGGTAAGCCCTAAAGGAATGTCAGAATGTCTTATAAGCAAGGTATTTCTAATAAATCCCTTCTTATCCATTCATAGATCTGAGGAACCAATGTTTGGATCACCTTTAAACTTACAATAATTATTTTAGACATGAAGTTTAAATAATACGTCTGGTACTATGAGTTAATGGTTACTGCCGCCTACTGATTATTTCCTCTCCAAGTGATGTCTTTTAATGATTCATTCTTTTGTATAATAGACACTTGATAAGGCACAATACTATATATATCATTTTACAAAACCTTTTTATTATGATTTAGAAGGTTTTTGTACCGGAGCTATCACTCTGACCCATAAATACGTCTGCATCGAAGACTAACAGGTAATCACAATGGTCCAGCTGATGTCTGGCTGATAATCCTTTTAGGGCATCACAAGGACCTGTTAAATACTATTTTAGAGTCTGTATAGGTTATAGAAACTTTTGCACCAGAAAGCTGAGATTTTGCCTTCAGCAGCCAATCAGATTTGTGCTGTTATTTCTATACTGCAGCTTAGCAAAATGGAAAATCAGATTGGTTGCTATGGGCAACACCATACCTTTTCTATGCACCAGCTTTCAAACATGGTCATCATTTTTATTGTTTGCAAAGCAGACTCTTTGGGTTTATTATGCCCAGCTGAGAATTACAAACAAGCAGGGCTTTACCTAGGTTTTGTAAAATTATTACCAACTCTACTTTGTACAGTTTACTATGCCCTAGAGTAATTTTTTTTTCATTTGTCCCATATAGGTCCACAAAGGGGGGATATTTAAATGAGGGAACATGCTTTTTATATGTAAACAAATGCTCCCTCTCCACCTAGCTATCTAATTGTAATTATTAGGCTCTGCAAAATAAGATCTTATTTCCGCACTGCCTCACGCAACGAGGAGCATAGATCGTATTTGGCTAGGAATGCCCACACTCTGCCACCTCATCCCCTCTGCCTCTTTGTTGCTCTGCAATTATGGTCATCTTGTGCTACAAGCCCAGGCACCCTGGTGGGTATCTTGGTGCACTTGCGTAGGACCGCGGCAGTATCATGATGTGAGGAGGGGAATGGAGGCAGCAGGAAGCCACACACTCAACATATACTCAGGTGCTAAATATTTGAATGATAAGGATTATTCTTGAGGATGGATATGATCCTATCTGCAGGATGTGTGTATTATCTACCCAAGTAAACTGTAAAGAAGCATTTAACTAAACCTATCGATATAACAAAATGACACCGGGATTTCATAGTGGGAATAAAGTCATCCGTAGAAGAAACCTCAAACCATTTGTATGAACTTTCTAAAGTTCATCACAATATCTGTTCCCACTAACACCATAAATGTTGACCGGTCACAGAGTCACGGCTGCCTTTTTTTTCCGTACTTGTAGGACGCCAGCACTATTTTTGGAGGCTCCAAATATTTGTATATGGAATTTCATGTGCGCGCGAGCCCTGTGATATCGGATATACATTGAATAAATGTATGTTTTTATAGTGGTGGATTTGAGCTACCTACTGTTGGATAGTGAGTACTCCGTCTGTGAGCCTTCACTAAACCTTGTGAATACCAACATTCTTTATCGTCCACTCTGGAGCAATTACTAACCCTACAAGAAGGATCACATTTGCATGACCGCATCCTTTTTGCCCCACCAAAGCTTAGATTTTTTTTGTGGTAGAATATTTAAATCACTTTTTTTATTTTACATCCTTTTGCCCGGGAAAAACAGACACAAATAAAAAAAAATATAAACTTCGCAATTTTATGCATATTTTTACTTATTCTGAATGATCCCAGGAAAAAATTATTTTGAACTATTTTTATATTTTCCTCCTGTGCACACATGGATACTGTATATGTGTGTTTATAATGGTGTAAATTAGTTATAGGGGCAGAAACAGGTCAACGTTTTATCTTCCTTTCTTCTTCAATGTAACCCCCCCCCCCTTCTTTTTTTTTTTAACCAAGGGAGATGGTTCCTAAATATCAGAAACTAATATAGGTCTCCTGTATATTTGTCTAATGCACAATAGTTCTATTATTACTGTAACTAAAAATAGCACTTCCTAATAGATCCACGTCGGCATGAATTTAACAGTAATGCCTTACATGATTTGGTTATCCCAATGCAACACAGATGGCCTATCTAGAAGAAGGAAATGACTGGGGGTTTATGACAATACAGAAATACTCTGGTGCTTTTCTATTGTACAAACAGCGGTCATGGGTCACTCACCATGTGACAGTAAAGATACATTCAGAACTCAGAGCAGAAGTTCCGTTGTAATTCTATCTTCCAAAGTAGTAGAACTGTATGTTATAAAGCAGAGAATAAATATGAACTTGATGTAAGCGTCCGACATCCGCGTCATGTGATCTCCTCTGCACTAGTCATGATCTACATCACAATCTATTAAATTGAGTATTAAAAATAAGCAGCTGCAAAAAAATCTTTGGAAGACTTCACCCAATGTTTGGTTTACTAGCTGGACAGCATTGTCCTAAGTCAGTGTTTCTCAAACTCAGTCCTCAGGGACCCCTAACAGGGCAGGTTTTCTATATCTCTTTGCTGGAGCACAGGTGTATTCATTATTGACTGATACATTGTACCAGATCCACAGGTGATACTAATGATGTCACATGTGACCTGGAAAACCTGCACTGTTAGTGCTCCCTGAGGACTGGGTTTGGGAAACACTGTCCTAAGTGATTGTTTAACAAATTCACTATTTTCACCTAAATATGCAATATTAAAAATAATTATATTATTATATTATTCTTTATTTATATGGCGCCACAAGGTATCCACAGCGCCGTACAAAAAAATAAAAATACAGTACAGACAGTATACAGTGGTACAACAGTACAGAGTAAAATGAGTATAGCCAAGAGTTCAATATCTCAAGGCGTAGCAAGTAGAGTGGTGTAGGAGTAGAAGAAATGGTATTGAGACAGAAGGGAAGAGGGCCCTGCTCATAAGAGCTTACAGAATACAGGGAGGAGAAACAGACAGCACGCACGAGAGGAGTCGGTAGAGGGGATCAAGTACAAGAGGAGACAGGAAAGAGGGAGGTGATAAAAACAAGGAAGGACACTGTTATGTGGATGGTTGGTGGGCCTTAAGAAACAGATGGGTTTTGAGAGCCCGTTTGAAGGAGCCAAGATTAGGGGACAGGCGGATGGAGGCAGGGAGGTTGTTTCAGCGGAGCGGGGCAGCACGGGAGAAGTCTTGAATTCTGGCATAGGATGAGATGATCAGTGCAGAGGAAAGGCGACGGTCATTGGCTGAGCACAGGGAACTGGCGGGAGTGTGGATGGAGAGGAGGTTGGAGATGTAAGGGGCAGTGGACTGTGAGAGGGCCTTGTAGGTGACAGTGAGGGGTTTAAAGAGGATTCTGCAGGGGAAAGGGAGTCCGAGTAGGGCAGGGCAGAGAGGGGAGGCAGAGGAAGAGCGGCGTGAGAGAAAGATATATACATGCACTTAATGCAAAGTCAAGAACTCTGCTTTCCTACCTATACACGTGTTGGCTGATGTCACTCACACCCTTAAAATTGTGCTATGTGACCTGGTGATGCAGCTGGGGTATGCTGTGGACACCAAATCAGGTCTCTCGGAGGCACTTTTAATATATCCATGTAATAGGAATTATGTGACCCTTTAAAAAAATTAATACAATGAAAAAAGCATATTTGTGGCTCTGTAACAAAAATAAAAGAAAAACATATTTTTGCATGAAAGCAAATGATAGCAGAATATTTTAGCATAGTTTACACTTACATAATGCCCATCAAATAAAAACAGTTTGTTTAAATGTTACTGTAAAAAAAACTTCTCTGTCTGCCCCCCCCCGCCCCCCCCCCCCTTCTATAGTTTCCTGGTGTAAAAAAAAATAACTTTTTGTGGGGCAAGAGCAGAAAAGGTGACCCAAACCTTTCCTATCCAGTCTTAGTGGTGTTAAGATGACCCAGACAAGGAAAAAAGCAAACTTGAGGTGAGTATCTTGCTGTATATTCCAGTGATCCTGGGGAGACGTCTGTTTGATGATTTTTGCTTTTTTTTTTTTTTTAAATTGGGTTTGTTGCATATATTAACCATCTTGGGATTACTGTTTTTTTTTTATTACGACCCATTAAAAATAATTTTGAGCGTAATCAATAATGTGGATGGGGCTCATGTCATACTGTCTAACATTCCCAATTCATAAATAAAAAGCAATTCTGGCCCCATCCCCCCAAATCCGTCCTTGCTTGCCTGGGAACGTATAAACAATTCCACCAATGTTTTATGCATTTTTAATTCATTCACTTGTACTTCCTCTAGGTCTGTCCACAATGAAATAATTGGGATAAACAACACCAGGGAGAACGTGACACAGACAATAGAGTTTCCACATTACATTGTGCCCACATAACCAGCTGAAACTGTAAATCAGTGTGATGTGTGATGCCCCATAGTACCATTTTGACTTTAATCTCCTCTCTTTAATATGCAACATCAGAATGAAAAGACAGAAGATTACTATTATTTTTTTAAAATATATATATTCTAGGCAGCGTGATCTCCAAATGTTCTCACGTCTCTGCAGAGCGTTATCTGCTCTGTTTGATGGTGTCTGAAATGTACGGTAAGAAAAAAATATGTCTGTGATCACAGGTGGAGGGGAAAGTCTTCTTTATTCATTGCCGGAAAACTGATTGCTGATAAAAACCAAAGTAGATAGTAAGAAAAGTGTTCGTCTTGTTAGCAGAATTTCTAAAGTGAGCTCAGGAACTTTTTATGGACTCTGCCAGGATTCTAGTCTTACAATAAGATGAGTTCTTTTTGTAGTTCTAGAACAAAATGTGAGAGGTCAGTTCTTCTGGCTGTATAAGAAAATGTTTATGACCTATATCGGAATGAACAGAGGTGGAATGCAATGAGAAATTGTAGGAGTATTATCTGAAATGGGTTATACGGCATCACATTAACACATTAGTTACAACATTTCTTCTTTTAATTTTGAGTAGAAATTGAGGGAAAATTACATTTGGTCAATACTTCTTCTCCCAGGGATGGAACTATTATGGTAGCAA
>NW_027448072.1:0-13057 GCF_038048845.1 Mixophyes fleayi | reverse complement strand
TGCAGAACAATTTCCACAAGTGTACTAATATGCAACCAGACATATATAACATAGACATCTATACACATCTATAGCAAACACAGAAATGTGTTATATACCAAAATGTATTTACAATCAAGTGACACATAACTATAATTAAGGAGGCATACATAAGCAATACACATATAAATAAAACTTTGTTTGTTATAAGACTACACTGACAAATGTTGATAATTAAACTGGCAGACATATGCTATACGCATTAATGCAATAGACACCTGCTATTGCTCTACCGCTAGAAGCATCTAATTACAAAATGAGTGACGTGCGGACACCACACCACATGGGACTGGTACTGGCATCAGAAATTAACATACACACGCCCCCAAAGGAGTCGCTGCTCGAGGAACTATCGGCACTTGGCCGTGGATCGATCAGAAAATTTATACACACTACATGATCGTTAGGTGGATTGTTCGGAAAATATTAAACACTACGACCAATCAAATGAGCCGACAATCAACACTTTGGCACGGCTTTAGACCATCGTGTCACTATACAAACTAACCCGAATTCCGACCGAACGTTCGTATGTCGGCTGATTTACCTGGTTATTGGATGAAAACGCTTCAGTGTATACCTAGCCTAATGAATGAAAGACTCTTGACCATGAAGGGATTAGTTGGAGATAACATGCCTTATTCTTTTAGGAAAGTAAAGAAAAAAAGGAGTAACTTTGCACCTTGGAAAAACCATGTTGCATTGGAGGGGGGAGGTAAATTTAAAATGTGGTGGCAGATTTATAGTTGGGGTAGGACGTGTCCTAGATCAACCTTACATTTCCGTGTAAAAATAAAGCTATCAAGTATTTGTGAAAAATAGTTATTAATAAATTGATTTCTCTACCAAACAACAAATAAACCTTAAATTTTATTAGCCCCTTGACTTTTCCTGCCGTGATTACTGACAGATCATGTGTAAAAGTAAGCAGAAGAATTTTGATGACTAAGAAAACGGGACATACCACACACATGGGAAAAGGATGTCATGCTCGGGACGGTGGGACAGAGCCCTCAAATTAGTACAGTCTGGCCTATATCGGAATAGTTGGTAGGTATGAATAAATATTGTGATAAATATGGTGAACACCAATTTACAAATGAAAGTATTAATTATCCTGCCTGGTCACCTACTGAAATATGAACATATAATTTCCTTTCTGGACCAAGGGTTATATTTACTAAACTGCGGGTTTGGAAAAATGGAGATGTTGCCTATAGCAACCAATCAGATTCTAGCTGTCATTTTGTAGAATGTACTAAATAAATGAAAGCTAGAATCTGATTGGTTGCTATAGGCAACATCTCCACTTTTCCAAACCCGCAGTTTAGTAAATCTAGCCCCAAGTTTCATTAGCAGACACAGCAAGCACTCCACCACAAATGTATGACAGCAAGTTCTTCACCCATGCTAACTTTTTCTTTTCTCATGATTGCACAGTACATGCTCCAATGAAGAATGGGAAGTTATGGGCCCCATTACTTCCCTGGGCCCCAGACTGTCGAACAAGCTCCCATGCTACAATTGCCTTTGATTTCCCGTTGCCCATATAGAAAGAGGTGGTAGAGAATGCAGCATTGTTAACAAGCTTGTTCTGGACCGGTGAACAATATTCATACACATTGTTTTCTTATCTTTACTTTTTAAGTTATGGAGTAAAATTTAGAAACTTTTATATTCAAAACTAAAAAAACAAGAACAGAATAGATAACCATTACGATGGCATTTTCTACTGGCATTGTAATGAAAATATCCTGCCAGCCCAGAATCAATGTGCATGAAATAATACAACTACACAAGCTATATTTGGAAACGGTGGCCTAGGGTTTAGCATTAGTTGTTTTGCCTACATGCCATATAATTTAACTGCTACTGTAAGACTTAAACTAGATTAGTAATACAACGATTTAGATAACGTATTGATTTAATTGCCTGCTAGAAGCAATTATGTACCAATATGAGAGAAAAATACATCAGTTCTGGTTGCATGCTAAATAGGCAATTAAGAAAGGCTACATTTTCTCAAGTCTTCAAGGGAAATGATTCAGTATCCGTTCTTTATTAATGGCAACTCTTATGGCAAATAAAAATTGCGGCCCTCTGAGTAGTTATTTAAATTTATCGCCTTAAGGATCTTTGGGGATTCTGTCCCTGATCATCTTTGTTGCTTACTGAGTTTCTGTTTGGTTGCTGAGGCACAGAGCGTCATGCAGTTTGATACCTTTTCTACTTCTATGATCCGTGTTCTTGGAAAGCTCTGTGCTGATTTTTCTCATCATTTTATAATTGCTGTCCAGCTATCTCTGGGTTCCTCCTTGGCTTCCAGGTTTCAGCCTGGACATCCTGATCTTCTGAGCATTTCTCTTTAACCATACTGGCCAATACAAAGGATTAACATCTGATTTGGCCAGACCAAAACGTTTTAGGGGAAAAGAGAAGACTGGCACCCCCCAGTGAGCAGATGCAGCCTTCCAGCAACAGTGCCTAGCCGTTTACAAAGCACTTTCTTCAACCCTGTGCTGTGCTCTCCTACCTGTTCTTGCAGCTTTGATTACTCAGTGCTGCTCATCCTGGAATGTTGGGGCCCTGTTTGGAAAAGAGATTGTTACTGTTCACCCCATAGAAAGCTGAGCAATGAGTGAACACTCTAGATCACCCTATAGCCAATTAACCCAGCATTAAATTAATAGTGGTTTTTTTTAAGACAAATGTGTCCACCCCCTTAAATGAATACAATTCACATTTAATAAATATGAATATATCTCCACCAACTAGCCTAAACTTTAATTAATAATTGCGCCCACTATTACATACATATTAAATTCCCATTTAATATGTAGATCTATTTCTTCCCAACCAACCCAGACATTAAAATAATTGCAGTCCTACTTAATAAAAAGGACAGTGTCCCCAAAACAGCCCCAATATCAGGTTAATCATATCCAAATTTCCCCCTTATTTAAGAGACCCCACTTTACATTAACAGCACCAACCCCATTTCATAAACAAAAATTCAGTTTGCATTTAGCTCATTACATAGAACTTATTACCTTGTATAACCAATGCCATTTGCTCAACCAGTTGTAGTTTGCACACACACCATTGCAGACTTTATTGCACAGCCTCCAATGCACAGACCCTTGTGGAATTTGCACAATGCACAGTGTATTTGCGCAGAGATACTGGGTAGAAGAGACAGAAAGGGCAAGAGCAAAGGTGAGGCTCGGGATCAGGGCAAGATGTAGGATCAAGGGTCTCATACCGAGAACATGGGCCATAAAAATTGGATCCAACATGGCTCCTTGACTTTCTTGGCCACATAGTAATATGTTAAAGGGATACCTCAAACCCCCTCTAAAACGTCCCCCTCACTTCTGCACTTCCCCTATAAAACATTGATCCATGGTCATACTGCTGATATGTACAACCATAAACTAATTAAGTCAATGTACACGACATGTGTAATGTTGTTCCTCCTTATTCTGATCTTATTAGCAGACCTTTTATTTATACTTGGCAAAATGTAGATGTTACTTTCAATTAAACATCTCTTAAACCCATATTATTATTTATTTAGGAAAAAAATACTTATTTAACTTGCTGTTTGCTGGCCCTAATTTGTATTAGGAGAAACACCCCCCCGTCCCCTCCCAGCACTCCATCACTAGGTCTGACAACTAGTAGTCAGAACAGTCAGGAGTTAAATACCTAGGTGATCTGACAGTGGAACAATAACATCATCAATCAGTTCCACCTTACAGTCCTCCCCTATGCACCACCTGCCAGAGCATTCTGCCATGCCCATTGTCCTCTTTATCACCTGCATTTGTCTCATTGTCTAAAAATACGCTGTGAACTGTGTGTTCTATCGTCTTCCTGAGTCATTGAGTCCTTGTCATTCAAAAATTGCAAGTAAGCTGGTGGGTGGGCTATTGGCTGTGCAGAAGGCTGAGTGCCCATTGCTGTGCAGGTGCTGATGGATGAGTGGGCTGGTGGAACACCTCATAAGAATGGCACTCTCTGCCCTTTGCCCTGGCATGCTGCACTGCTTGCGTTAGGACCCTGGATTTGACCATAAACATGGTGGCCAAATTGGATGGGATCGGACTGTTCAGGGCTGTCTTAACAGCATTAAAGGCCCCCGGGCAAAGCAGTGCACTGGGGCCCTACCTATACAACCACTCACAGGAATAAAAATGAAAAATATCAATAAAATTAAGCTTATACTTACTGTGCAGCAAATATTAAGCCACACAAACATTTGTACACTATAACATGAGCATCAAAGTTGAAAAACAAGAAGTTGACAATGACAAGATATGTATTCACACCAGCAAGATCGCATTTACATATAATAGCTGATACTGATGTGATTAGGCCACCTAAATGTTTTAATAAAGAGGTTTGAAGGCTCTGAATAAATTTCCCAGAATAATACACTGAAAAGTTGGCAAGCCTATGGGGCCCCTATGCTGGTGGGGCCCTCGGGCAACTGTCCGGTGTGCCCATGCATTAAGAAGGCTCTGGGACTGTTCAGCCCCTCTGGCTGAATTACTTCCAGCATCATTGGGCCTGCAGTCACCTTATGTCCACATTCTGTCTGCCTTTCGCTCTCAATTATGCATAGTTTATGTAACATTGTCACTTCTGCATTGTGCATTGTTTCTTTGAATGCAGTTTAACACAATGAAAAGTCTGTGTTTGTTTTTGTGGTTTTTTTTTAACAATGTAGTGTATTAAGCTGGTTTCACACTTGGTTATTGCAAGCTGTTTTGTACCCATTATGTTGATTTTTAGCATAAAGAATATTTATTTCATATAGTTTCGCTACACATATTTTTAATTGTATTTGTCTTTTTGCATTATTCTTATTGCAGTGTGTGTACTGTACCCCTTTTTCAGTTTTGTTTACACCTATTTTAGCGTATATGTGAAAAAACAAATGATTGGGAAGGGTACAAAAAAAATGAGTGGACCACCAATACTACCAGCCCCCACTTGTTCTTCCCTGTAAATGTTGATAGCTAATTGAAAAAAACAGGCCCTATTCCTCCCCTGTTGACCCAGTATAATGGGAACAAAGTCCCTAAAATCCATTGTGCAAATATAGTATGAAAAAGTTTTAAAACTTGTAATTAAATAAAACACTCCCCAATACCCCAGACTAAATGACCTTAATTTGCATTTCAAAGGGGGACAGCCAAACCAGGTTTTCTTATTTTAATGCAAATGGTAATCCAAGCAAAATCTTTATCTTGTAAAACACAGGAAATAAAAATAAAAAAACATCAAAATTACATGAACTGCTCCATTCGGAGCCCCGACATAGAATGAACGCAACTGACCGGGACTGTCCTTAGCTGCCCGGCCAATCACAACTCTAGCCACAAAGCGATTGGTTGGCAGTAAGAGCAGCCCTGGGGACCCCCTGTTTTGTTCGATAGATATTAATTAAATCTCTATTTATACAGGGAGTCGGGCATTACCAGTGCTGTGCAGCTTGTCAATGGCCCATTGATTTCTGTAGTCCTTATTCCTGCAATACTGTCCTGATTGAGGATGGTGCACATGGCAATCCAAGGGTATTATTAATAGTAAAATCAAAATGTAAATTGCATTGATGAAATATGCATATGTGTATATAATGTGGTCTACAGTATAATTACCACTTAAACTTTGGTTTGATTAAACAAAATGCAACAAAAATCCATTTGGACAAAAATCCATTTGGTTTCCAAGAGATCACCTCCTGATCTAACTAAATATTTCACTGAACTAGCAATCTGTCTACTGAATGTAGTGATGAACATTAGGAGCTATATTTACTAAACTGCGGGTTTGGAAAAGTGGAGATGTGGCCTATAGCAACCAATCAGATTCTACCTGTCATTTATTTAATGCATTCTACAAAATGACAGCTAGAATCTGATTGGTTGCTATAGGCCACATCTCCACTTTTCCAAACCCGCAGTTTAGTAAATATACCCCTAAATGTTTTTCACTTATTTACATATCCAAACACAGGGGGCCTGAGTCATTAAGGAGAGTAAAGCATAAAAAAGGAGTAACATTTGCACCTGGGCAAAACCATGTTGTATTGGAGGGGGAGGTAAATTTAAAATGTGAGGCAGATTTATAGTTGGGGTAGGGTATGTCCTAGATCAACTTTATATTTCAATGTAATAATAAAGCTAGCAAGTATTTGTGTGCTAGATGAAAAAACAGCCAGTATTTAACTTATGTACAAAATAATAAACTGATTTGCACCCCTTACATTGTAACATGGTTTGTCCCAGAGAACATTTACTCCTTTGCTTGCCTTAATGACTCAGGCCCAGGGAGTTTTCAAAGTGTCTTTGTTTCTCCCATGCTGTATTCAAGCACCATCATTAGAAACTTAATTTAAAAAAACACAAAATATATTTTATGTAACTTTACATGATTAAATGTTGTTTAAGATGCTGTAGTTGATGAATCTCTTGTCATCAGAACTCCACTGCATACTTGGTGCTATAATTCCTCCATTTTAATGATAATGAATTATGATTGTTAGTTGACGATTTGTCATGTATAAAAGAAAAATCAGATTGTCATATCGGCCCATGTTTACCGTCCTGCACTATGCACAAAAGTATTAATAAAGAGTGACATTGAAAGAAGAAAACAATACAGTATCTCCCTTGACGGTTAATAGCATTTTTTTTTATTTTTAATAAAAAAACCATCACTGTCACGGTACACCACTCCAGACAAAAACTGTCTTTGGGGCTCATTTAATAATACAATGCTGTGTGAAGAGCTTAAATGTGCTGTGACATAAAGTAACCAATCAGACATTTGCTTTAAAAGGGTTTTCAACTTTAATAACTTAATTTAACGCTACTTGCCTTCTCTTCTGGAATTTCCGGCAGGCTCCCAGATTCCCAGAATAGTAGGCATCCTCCCGGACCTGTGTGGGGCGAGGCTTAATGACACAAATTTGCGGCAGTAAGCCCTGACTCTTGCTAGACAATGTGATTAATTTGACTATTTTCTTAACAGGGGGTGGGGTCATGGCGTCTCCAGCCCCCTAATACACTTGTCACATGACCTCTCCTCCAGAATCTCTCAAAGGGGAGGTTTCAAAAGTCAGCAAGTGTGAATTTAACTAATCCCCGTCTCTTCCCTCTAAGAGCCCTCTCCTGGTATTTACAGTATTTGCTGTAGTAGCAGGGCCTCTCACTAACCATACTGGCAGCAACTACGGAGCAAGGCAGCTATCATTTTTGTCTTACCCGGATTTCCCACAACCACTCCACAAAGAAGAAAACATTGACACCATTGCCACCACAGCTCTATTTGCAGACTATAAGTTTTGCAAAATGTGGAAATTACCATGTGGTATGTCACTCTGCACATTGGTGAAGTAAAAGTGGAGCTGAAAGATTGTATGCCCTAAACTACGACAGGTATTAGTTATACTCAACAAAACTGAATACCTTACAGTAGCACACAGGAGACTAGAAGACCAAGCAACCTACATACTACTCAGCAGTGTCTCCACACTTAAGTAATATAACGAACTTACCACACATCTTACGAGAGAGGTCACAACATAGGCATACTATACAAAAAAGAGCACAAATTCCTACTCACCCCACATCCCAGGCTACTAGTATTCTACTACCTACGAAAGATCCATAAGAGCCTGACCAAACCATCAGGAAGACCAATTGTCTCCGGGATCGAATCCTTCACACAAACCTCTCAGAATATATGGACCCCTTCCTACAACCCCTCATATGCACACAGAAAGGCCGCTTGAAAGATACCACTCAAGTTTAAATGACCCTCAATGACCTACAATGGTACAAGGAATTCACATTCGTCACCTGCGATGTCACCTCCTTCTACATCATCATCAACCAATCAATCAAGGATGAAGTCACAACTTCCAATTTCTAGCAGTGGAGTCCATAGCATACCAGAAGATCAGGTAAAATTCCTCATAGAAGTAACCTTTTTTTTTCCTGAACCTCAACTAATTCTGGTTCACAGGAAAATTCTACAAGCTGGTGAAGGGAACATTGATGGGAATGACATTTGCACCAGATTACGCAAAGCTCTTTATGGCAAAATGGGAAGAAGACAGCATTTTTAACAACAACCCCTACCAGAAGGACATCATACTGTGGCGAAGATACATCCTCCTTGTCTGGGGAGGAAGCAGCAAGGCCCTGGAAGAATTTGCAACATACCAGATTAAAATGTACATCAAACCAGTTGACTGTGACAACTTCATAGCAGGAAACAGCAATCACCACAGACCCTGGTTCTAGAACATACCAAGAGCTCAAATCAGGCAACTACAGAGAAACTGCTCCAAACTGAAAACTTACTAGGACCAGACCATCACTCTATAAAGCAAATTCTTACAGATGATCTGTGATCCTGAACTCCTGGACAAAGCAATAGCCACAACAGAAAATACAGACAGGGAACATATCCTCTCCTACATAAAAGAAACAAGAAACAAGATCAACAACAGACTGACACAACTCTCCCCAGCCTCATCACTAAATACAGCAGCCAACACAGACCATTGTCCACCATACTCAACAAACACAAGGACATCCTCACTGGAAAGCCACATAGCACTTTCCTTACCTCCAGCTATATCCCAACACAACCTGAAGATAACAGCACATGGGTGAAGGAAAACACAAAGGGCTTCTACAACTGCTACACTTGCTTAACATGCAGAACCACAAAAAGGAACACCATGAAACTTATTACAGAATTCACTACCAACAGACCCACAAAATAAGAAAAAAAAAACCATCTGCAATTACAAAGACATCATCTACTTTCTACAATGTCACTATGGCCTCCAGTACAATTGCAGAACAATAAGGGATCTCAAGACCAGCATACAAGAACACATCTGAACCATAAAGAAATCAGTCACAACACAAAGTATACCCGAACACTTCAGAGCCCACCACAATCATGACCCACCTAAACTCACCTTCATGGGTATCTAACAAGTGAAGAAACTATGGAGATGAGGAGACTTCATAGCACAGATATCAAGCTATGAAATGAGGTGCATCCACGAACACACTCACACCTGCAGGACTCAACATTGACTTTGCATTGGGCACTCTCCTCTTATCTTTATACGCTGGCTCCTCCCCACTATGCCTCCACTGACCTATACCACCTCTGGCTTCCATTCCCACCTAACTAATAATCAAAGCTTCCCTATTATACTCTTGCACTCGTGCCTTCTTGCCACCTTCATACCTTTGTACCTAAGCCTCTCCTCACCCTCACTACTTTCTTTAACCACTCTGCTGCTTTAACCATCCCATCACAATATTTCCTTACCTTTACTATGCATCATATTCCACTCTCTCATCCCTCCCTGTACTCCACTCTCACTTTGCATCACCACACTTAATTTTCCATCCCCGCGACTCCTAAACATCTCCATTGCTTTCATAGGCTCCTCTCCCCCAATCACAATCCTCCATTCTGTCCATCACACAGCTCCCTCCTCCACCTGCCTCATCCCCATCCTCCTTCAAATAACAGCACTGAACTACAAAATAGTAATCTCTGCTTAATAACTTGAATTGATTGATTCCGTTAGATTGTTAATTTAGATACATTTAGCACTGCACCTTTTTTCTTTACATTCCCTGAAGAAGTCATCTGCACTGGATCTTACCCCTCTACATCTCTCCTACCTCTAACACTCACACAGGAATTCCCCACTGAAGCGATGCAGCTGTGAACCAGGTAGTATTGGAGCATGCTCATTGGCCCTAGTCAGGGCCAATGAGCTTAACACACATCTGAGTTTTATCGCTCTGATAAAAGTTAAAGCAACCCTCTAACCAGGGATGTCATGTCTAATATTACTATAACATTGCACAGGCATGACATCCACACCTTGACCCATAACGTACCCAGAGCGTAAGCATTATCCTCCTCTTTCCCATTCTCCCCTTCACTATTACTCTGAGCTGCAAGACTATATCTATCTACTCCTCTCCACCTCAAAACTTACCCAATAACCAGCTTTCAAGATTCTACCTCAAACTGCTACCTAAATAGTATGTAAGAAAAGAACCTGAAACTTGCTTACTCCACCGTAGGCAGCACCACCTACTACACCTAAACAACAGCGCAGAACCCTAAACCCCCATTCTGCGAAATGTCCTGTTTGTGTGCAGAATTCCATTTGTGTGATTTCTCTGCAGTTTTGCTCATGTCTAATCATGGGCATAGGGCTTTTATGCTGGCCATGTCCTTTGTAACTGTATAGTGGGAGTTTGGAGTTTATGTGGTTATGTACTGTATGTGCTGTTTATTGAGCTGTATATGATGGCCAGTTCTGTCTGATGTGCACACAATATACTTGTTTTGCACATAGGGATCCACCTTACTGTCATGTATCTGGAAACTGAAGGAGTTGCTTACTGATTTTAGTGCTACTCAGCAGTGGGGTGCAGAGTCTAACGTGCCCCAGGTCTTCGCCAGGGACCCCCGCAAGGGAGTTTGGTCTTAGCTGCGGGAGACACGCAGGTCGCTGTTCTCAGAGAGAGTAATCAGTGAAGCGTAGATAGAAGAGGTGTCAGGCAATCCGGGTCAAACCACACGGGCAAGGCGGTACCAAGGGAGAATCCGTAAACATCGTCAACAATCCAGGTCAAACACTGGGAGCAAGATCAGCCAAAGGAGAGAGAGCAGACAGTTCAGGAGCGATAGCAAGGACATACACTGGAGACAATCAGAATAAGGAGAATACACTAGTAACGCTGGAGCAGGTGGACCCAATACTCTGGCACCCATTTGGTGCCAGAGTCAGAAATATATAGGGGAAGAGGGAGGCCCTAACTACCGGCGGCGGGGACTTGGAACGCCCCACCGGGACCCACAGTAGCGTCCTGCGGTGGTAGTCACTTATACAAATGCTGTAAAACCCAATAGTACTTACTATGAACCCAAAGACCTGATCACCGACTGACTGAAAACACTGACACCTTTCAACGCAGACTTTCTCCAATTGCGGCACCTGTACAAGCCGGCAGCGGCCGATGACGTCACCTTCAAGAGTCTGAATGTGATCCGACTTCTTAAGGTTCTAATTTAAGGAGGCAATGCCTGTACAAGGTTAATTTCTAAAGCATGTACCTTGTACAGGCAGCGCCTCCTTAAATTGGTACCTTAAGAAGTCGGATCAGAATCAGACTCTTGAAGGTGACGTCATCGGCCGCTGCCGGCTTGTTCAGGTGCTGCAATTGAAGAAAGTCTGCGTTGGAAGGTGTCAGTGTTTTCAGTCAGCCGGCGATCAGTTCTTCGAGTTCATCCTGCCGGGGTAATTACTGTCGGGGTTTACAGCTTCATAGAATAGTACCCAACCCACGTCCTGTTGCTAAGCAATGGGGCACACAGGCGCCAAACTAGTTGGCAGGGCTGAAGAGGAAGTGCGTCTGGTTGCCGAGCAACCAGATGCACGGGAGCCGGAAGCAGGCACCCATCCCTGTGGAGGGAGCTTCAGTTGTGGCTCTAATGGGATGAGAAAAGCAAATATAGTAACTTACATAAGTCTGATGCTTCTGCCCGTAAGCTCCGCAGTGGAACGCAAACCTGCGTTCCAAATGCCGAACTTCCTGTCAGTGGAACGCACATGCGTTCTACTGCGGAACTTACGGGCAGAAGCATCAGACTTTTGTAAGTTAATGTTAAAAAATCTCTCTCTCTCTCATATACCATTAAAACATTTTCCAGTATAACACTTTAAAAAAAATTCAGCAACATTTCTGAACAGATGGTTTGCTCTGGCTATTTTGACTGAGCGGTTAATATGATTTTGGTTGGTTGTAGTTGAGTTACGATGTTTCACAGTGCTCAGAAAGTGTTGGGAGGATGTTTTTAGTGCGTGCCATGTATCTATCTATCTATCTATCTATCTATCTATCTATCTATCTCTCTCTCTCTCTCTCCTTTCCTCTCTCTCTCTCTTTCTCTCTCTCTCTCTCATTATATGAAGTAAATTCATAATATTAAAAGGATTTCAACTCCCCCTTAAATTCATGCCCACTACAGTTTATGTAATTAAGTGCATAAAATATTAGAATACCTATCTCTATATATTTTTTGCATACTTTAAATGGTCATTAGGGCAGAGAGCCGGTTCTTAATTTATTGGAATCCCACCACTGTGTGTATATGTGTGTGTATGTATATATATATATATATATATATATATATATATCTATATATATATATAAAGATTTTTTTCAGTAAAGTGCTAGCCACACCCACCCATTAGGTTGGCCACACCCACTTGCCAAATGCCACTCCCACTTAGATGGGGGGCGCCAGTGCCCTGTCTCGCCCAGGGCACCAACATTTCTGGTTACGGCACTGGGTTCAAACCAGGATTCAGTTCCACGCCTACTCTTGGCTTCTGCACATGCCCAGTACCAGGGCTTACAGAACGGTAAGTAATTCATCACTCTGTATAGAATTCTTTGCATATTATAAAATATTTGTAAATTGTGTTGTTAGGAATCAGTTTAATAAATAAGCCCATTATAGAGAGAGAAGTTCATTAATACGGTATGTTAAAAATATTTTTCTCCAGTAAATTGCTATTCTGTTCTCTGCCTGTTGCCTTTGGCCTTGCTCCAACTGTTTCTTGGATCCTTAATTGCCCAAAGAAACATAAATTAACAAAAGTAGGATTTATCATGTACTTACACATGGATTTATGGAGAGAGAATGTGCACTGTCAGTAGGATTAATACCTGTTTTGCGGAATGGCATTTTAGTAATTTATTATTTAGAGAAATCTACCAAGTCTGCGTGAAAAGAAAAGATCTTAGTATCACAGTGTGAAAGACATTCAGCAAACATAATAAACCCAATTCTTACATTTAATTGAGACCCAAGGACTTTCATCTGTGTGCTAAGATTAATTTATTTGAGAGTAAATGCATTTTGTTCTGTAACTTAAAAAAAAACA
>NW_027448071.1:0-13089 GCF_038048845.1 Mixophyes fleayi | reverse complement strand
TAATGGCTTTCAGTAGACAAAATAAGGATATTTTGATGCAGTTTGGGAATAAACCTTTTCGATACCTTTTAAGGAGAGTAATTTATACAGTCAAGCTGTTCAGCACATACAAGACAACATGCTTCTATTAAATGTACACTTTGCCAGGCATCACCACTAAAGAAAACTGTGTGCTTAAAAGCACCCGCAGAAAAGTAGCAATTCTGAACATTTTCCTTTGAAACAATTTAATTAAACGTCACTTAATTTTAAATATATTGTGAGCTTTGTCTCAAAAAGTGTGCATGCCTCTGCTTACATTAGTGTTGGACCCAGGTGCTGGAGGACTTTAATAGGTTTCTAAAAATATGCAGCTTAATTACGATTGTCCACAGTTGCCACTATTTTCCTAATCTGTAATGATGTCCAGCATTGGCTGCTATAAAAGACTTATTATTTTACACTTTCTTACATAACTGGCTAATCTTGTGTAGCCAATAGGAAGAGCCCAGTACTGAACTCCTAATTTGCCTGCAGAGGTCACCTCCAGTTTGAGGCAGTTGTTTTTTTTACCTTTTTTAAATTTATTGTTTTTGTCGTATGCTTAATTTATGGCTGGCTGCTGGTACCACACCAAAAAAGAAAAAAAAAAAAAATGAGTAAACTGGCAATCACCTTTAAATGGTAGAGACACGTCTTAATGTTCCTGTATAGACCCCCTGATTCTAGAGCAGTGTGGAATATGATAGAACTATATACATAGTTTGTAATCATAACCACTGAAAAAATCTCTGCACACAAAGGCTCATTGTTAGTCAGATTTCTATTAATTAATATTAAAGGAGGCTGCCATAGTGAGAAAAACAAATCACATCAGGTGTGGCCTCTGATGAAACAATACTTACAGTGGCCAACTCATCACAAAAAATTGATACAACTGTTGCAGAATTTTTAACAGCCAATAGCTTTTGCTCTCTTAGGCATCATCATATCATTATTTTGCCCTGAAAAAAAAAAGCTCAACAAAGTAATGTTTCAGTATAAACACATTTAAACTAAGCAATCAAGCCTAGAAATACCCACAAGACATGTACAGCTCTCGGGAAGGAAATACAGGACTAATTATAACCCTGGCAACACTACATGGGAGGCGTCTGGTTACGATTGTTTGGAAGGGAAGAAAGAGCCACGCACATCACTCCACAGAATTGTGGAAAAGATGGTGGGAAATGACTGCAGTGTGTCTGAGGACAGCTATACTGAAAAGTGCACAAACCATTTTTAATCAGAAATTGATTTGAGAAAACACATAAAAAAGAGAGAGCGAACACCATAAGTGCCTTCAGCGCAGTCCAAGCTATAATCATTTCATGCACAGAAACCCTGGTGTGAGCACTTCTACAAGTGACCTCTGCATCAGGATCATGTGAGTTGTCGAGCCAAGGATTTAATCTGAGTTTGTTTTATCCAAGTCCAGGTTAGTACCTCAGCTCATATGGCAGTTATAAAAACAAAGACTTCACCCAAATGTTCACAAATAACACTCAATGAAATTCAAATGGATTTTGTGGAGGGCTGCACCTTAGAAGTGTATTTGGGACAATAATTTAGGCCAGTAGCATCACAATTAAATGAAGATATTGTTTCCATTACTCTTTTCATACATTCCTGGAGAATTACTGCTTGGAACCTTTGTACAACTTTTGATAATGTCAAGTATTGCTCGGGGGTTTATTTTCTTGATCAGCGATAGTGTTTTTGGATGTTGTCCGGAGACATTCTTCACATGCATCACCCCATCCTGGAAATGTTAATGACACAAATAGTTCCTCATTCGGAGATCTCCTGTGAGCAATGCCAGGAGGATTTACAGGGTTACTTATTAATATATATATATATTATATTCACATTTTTAACACTTCCTAATATGTAGGTGGCTGCCAATTCCAGATATGCCAGATGGTGACTCCGGAAAAAATCTCAGAAGAGAAGAAATGGGATAGGGCACCAAAATAGTGTAGTATTTAAAAATGTAATCCAAAAATAAGGTGATATTAATTGAGTGTACCAGATTTAAATGTCATTCGGGCATGTCAGTGCATCATTCTAAAGCTCCCAGACCTATTATCAGGCTCCGTGACAGACGGAGGAATAAAGCAGAAGACAACCAGAGATCGTGTAATAGCCTTTGAGGAAACCAGATATACATATACACACTGCTACAAATATGCGTACCAGATATGAATAAAGAATACGCTTAACAGTATACAATCCAGGCATAGTTGTTTCTCTTATACTTGCCGGAGTGCTGGGAGATGCAGTTTTCGACTTCTGCTCCAGAGGTTCTTCTCATGGATTGTTTGCTGGGACCAAGCTGAGCACAGGAGGCACAGCAATATTAGTTTATAAAACTTAATATAATTAAAGAAGTCTTATGCCATAAGTTGTATATCACAGAGACTGATAATATGTCTGGAACATTATTTGGGCATGTCACTGACATGCCCAAATGATGTTTAAATCTAATTCGCTTAATTAAAATCACCATTTTGGATCACATTCTTAAATACTACACTATTTTCGCGCACTAAAATAAATACACACACACATATAGGGAGAAAGGATGTGGTGCCTTTCTGGTGTAGTAAATCAAGTAATACAACTTCTTGTCACAAGAAAATTAAATGAAGGTTCCCTACTGAGACCCTTCAATGTTAAAGAGAACCAGATATTAATCAGGTAAACCAGAGATATTGTGTTGTCATATAGAAAAAACACCACTTCCACCTTTTATGTGTGTAAGCGTACCTGGCATATAACAATTATACTCTTATCTGTGGAAACCAATCATATGGAGCACCCAATGAAGTCTGGGAATGTGGTAGGTAGTCCTCAAAAACCAGGTACAGACAAAGGATAATCGAGAAAAATACTATATAGTGTAGTAATTACCAACCAAAAATAAGTGTTGTAATATTAGCTCTATATATATTGTGCGTACCAGAACAAGAATAATCAGCTCATCTTAAACAGCAGCTTCTTGACCATCTCAGTAGCTCCGCTGTTATTGTAGTGATATCACTCCATGCGATGGTATATAGAGAAGATAAAGAGGTACCCAATAGTGTAATATATTTACACTAAATATTTATTTCACAAAATTACATATGTTATGCACTCACATTTATAAAACACAAATATAGCTTATCTGTAGTCCATGTATATGAGGTCCTTAGTAGTCCTTCTCAGAAGTGGCCAAATGGATTCTCACCACGGCTTCAGCACAGAAAGTCAGTTTTGGGAAATTCCAGAGGAGAATCTCCTCAGAGAAGCATAACCCGACTTCTTTTAGCCTTTTGCCCATGGCAGTACAATTTCCAATGACCACACAAGCGGTTTGTGTCGCATACATACTATATATATATATATATATATATATATATATATATATATATATATATATATATATATATATATATATATATATATATACACACATATTATGTTATTTCATATCTATATCTCTATCTATCACCACATGGGGACGGCATTCCCTGGTCTTCCAAAGAAGCTATACACAGTTGCTCTTATTTAAACATGATTGAAACGTTGGAACAAGAACAACTTTGTGTATGGATTCTTTGGAAGACCAAGGAGTGCCGTCCCCATGTGGAGGGAACCCAGGCAGTGAGATATTTTAAGGAGGAGTGCCACCCATCTGGCTGTATATCTATATATACACACACACCTATCTCCATCCCCCATGTCGGCCATTGTGACAGATCCAATTTCTGCATTTTAGGTTTAGTGACATTAAACAAAAAACATTAAAAAAGTTTTCTACAGCCAGTTCTGAAACCATTAGCTGAAAGTGAATGTGCAGTATGACAATTTCTGTAGTATATAAATGAAAGAATACATTTTAAGAGCAACATTTATTTAGCTAGGAAGACGGTGAGTGACTTTCTACGTAATGCTGTTAACCCAGCTTTTCAAATCAAAGGATTTCTTTGGTTTACAAAATGTCACAATAAACAATTTAAGAATTAAATTCTGCATGGAAACAGACAAGGCATAGAGCCCCGAGACAGATTATAATTATCACAAGCTTACAATGTGTGCATTAAACAGACACTAAAATAAAAAAACAGACTTTGCAATTTAATGCAGGGGGGGATTAAATAATGCACACAAAGTGATATAACCCTCCTAAATGTCTATTTAAGGTGAGGGTCTCCACAATATGGGACAAACATACATTTTACAGTGGGTTAAAGCTCAGTGTAATCATTTTATATAAAGTATATAAAGTTTATTCTTATTCCAAGCTTGCTCTATTCCAGTGAAGGTTTGTCAAATTCCTAGACAGTAGTAGTGGCAACGTTATATACCTTTCTCAGTGCATAAGTTATGCTAAATAATTGAGTACTATGTTGCCATATGTGAATAATATAAATAAAGAATTTTGCTGTTCTCTATATTCTATACTTATATGTAAGGCTTACCTCTAGTATACATTTTTATTTTCTTATGCCTCAGGCAATTACAATACCACCTAAATTATTCAATTACCATATGGCTTCATAGACAACTTAATTTTCAGTAAAACAAAAGTACCCACATATGTAATATTCTGAGAAAACCAAAAATTCAGCAGATTGTTCCATTAATTCTAGTTTTTCTCCACCTAGGAACATTTTTTCCATCCTCACGCCCGAATTAAAATTTGCTACCAGTCATATTTACATTATTACCAAAATCCAGCACTAAACGCCACCACTTCCACTAAAAACTTGTCGGTCATGTTAGTACTATACTGTGACAGCACATTAGAGTACCACTGTAATTTGCTGTCACTATATAGCACATTATGATCTTACAGCTGACAAGGGAAACCAGGCTTGAGAATTCCATAAAATCTTCACATTGACAGCTACAATATACAGATCCGACTGCAAACAGCACCCATTGCATAGATTACATTGGGGGTTCTTTTTTTGTATTATTTGTACACCAAAGCAGCGTCCTGGTTCACTACCAGCTAAGTAAACAAGCATGGAAATACTCTGGATGCACTTACGGTATGTCTAAACAAATATGGCCAAAACCTATGAGCCAAAGGTTAGAAGCTCACCATATATACAGCCATATCAGGTGCAAGGCATACTGAGCTATAACTCGTGCCAAGTATACAACGCTATGGGCAAATTTAATATATGAAATGCCAAGACAGGAAAACTAATATATGTGGTTAATAAACTAAAACACAGGTATTACCCCTTCTACTCACCAGAAGCTATTCGTTCAGCAACCAGCAAGTCAGAGTGAGGTTAAAAACGTGTTTAAAAACATTTGTTCCATCAGTCTATGGGGAGGTAATTAGGTTAAACTCTGACCTTCTCATGAAACTCACTTAACATATGCAGATCCCAGCCATGCATTCCCTCTTATTATTCATGTCCTTTCCTACTTAGAGTAGGCCAGCGGTTCCCAGAGTGTGCGCCGCGGCGCTGTCACTGGGGTGCCGTGGGCCAGCCCAAAAAAAAAAAAAAGAAAACAGAAACTTACCAATTCGCGCGGCGCCGGGACCCAGCAGTCTCCTCTCTCCCGCAGCTGTCACTGACGTCATTCAGTGACAGCTGCAGGAGAGGGGAGACTGCTGGGTCCCGGCGCCGCGCGAATTGGTAAGTTTCTGTTTTCTTTCTTTTTTTTTTGCCTGGCGCGGGGCAGAGGGAGGGGGACAGAGGGCAGAAGAGGAGGAGGACAGATGGCAAAGGAGGGGGACAGATGGCAGACCGAGGGCAGAGGAGGAGGAGGACAGAGGGCATAGGAGGAGGGGGACAGAGGGCAGACCAGGAGGACAGATGGCAGAGGAGGAGGGGGACAGATGGCAGAGGAGGAGGAGGGCAGAGGGCAGAGGAGGAGGGGGACAGAGGGCAGACCAGGAGGACAGATGGCAGAGGAGGAAGGGGACAGAGAGCAGACCGAGGGCAGAGGAGGAGGAGGACAGATGGCAAAGGAGGAGGACAGAGGGAAGAGGAGGAGGAGGACAGATGGAGGAAGGCGACAGAGGGCAGAGGAGGAGGAGGGCAGACCAGGAGGACAGAGGGCAGAGGAGGAAGGGGACAGAGGGGGGAGGAGGGCAGAGGGGGACAGAGCAGAGAAGGAGGACAGATGGCAGACCAGGAGGACAGAGAGCAGAGGAGGGGGATAGAGGGCAGACCAGGAGGACAGAGGAGGGGGACATGTGGCAGAGGAGGAGGACAGATGGCAGAGGAGGAGGAGGACAGATGGCGGAGGGGGACAGAGGGGGACAGAGGGCAGAGGAGGAGGGGGACAGAGAGCAGGGGAGGGGGACAGAGAGCAGAGGAGGAGGACAGATGGCAGACCAGGAGGACAGAGAGCAGAGGAGGGGGACAGAGGGCAGACCAGGAGGACAGAGGAGGGGGACAGAGGGCAGAGGAGGGGGACATGTGGCAGAGGAGGAGGGGGAGAGAGGACAGAGGAGGGGGACAGCGTGAGAGATGGCAGAGGAGGGGGACAGCGTGAGAGATGGCAGAGGAGGGGGACAGCGTGAGAGATGGCAGAGGAGGGGCCAGCGTGACAGAGGAGGGGGCCAGCGTGACAGAGGGGGCAACGTGAGAGAGGGCAGTGTGTCTGGTTGCAGAAAGGGCAGTGTGCCTGGATGCAGAGGGGGCAGTGTGCCTGGATGCAGAGAGGCATTTTTGCATGCAACTAAATAAGTATTTCTGTCGTGACCTAAATACTCATTACAACTTTTTGACCCAACTACCTCTCAAACAGTAATTATTTTGGAGGGGTGCCTTGAAAAAATTTGGAGACTCTAAGGGTGCCGCGAACTGCAAAAGTTTGGGAACCACTGGAGTAGGCTATTTAAGGCATTGTAAAAACAAAGCAGTCCACTAGGTGTAAATTAAATAACATTTTAGGCGAATGCAAAATGTAAATGCTACCTATGCATGTATATAGGAATATTAACTTAAAAAAACATGCATTCAAATTTCACATTTTGGGAAATCAGAGTGCCACTCTGTCCTAAGGGGCAAACTGCACACGGGTTGTTAAGTAGAGATAACAACTGTACAGAAAAACCACAATAGACATATCTTTTGGAAGGATATTTGATGTTTTATCATATTAAATATGTAAACGTGCGGGAGGTTATGACTAGTTTATTGAAGGGCGGAGTTAGGTCTCTGAGATATGTCCAAGAAAAGTTATGGAAGAGGGGGAAAAAAAACAACAAAAAATTTTTTAAATCTAAAATTGTGGAGAATTGACTTGCATTGAGTATGGTAGCCACACACAGGGGAAAGAATTCAAAGGGAAAAAATATATCAGACCTTGAGAAAGATTCACAGAATCAAAACGCGTTGGTGGTGAGAACAGGGGATCCGATACCAGGTGGGAACTGCTCCTGAAAGACTTACAGGACTGTGAGGCAATGTGGCAGGCACCTGCTGATATCATCTCGCAGTGATTGCGCTCCTTACATGCCTGTTATGTGCTTAATGGGGTAAGAGTCCACCTTCATAAGGATTGGAGAGAAATTTTAAAACTGAATATTGGAATGTTTTTATATTTTTGTATATTTTTTACATATTGGGAAAAAATAAAGAATATTTGTTTACTTTTTAAGCAAATCGCACTATTGTTGCTTCATTTGTTTATAAACACAAGCTGTGGAGTGATAATTGAAATGAAAGAGAGAAAGGTTTGGTTCATCTGTAAAAAGTGAAAACACCTATACAGTCAGACCTCTCTAAGAGAGGAAAGAAAAGAAGATTGATATTACACTTGTGGATGAGAACATTTATGAGTTTGAAATTTAATTGGAATATATCTGCAGAGAAGTTTAAATCAGAAGAAAGATTGCAGTTGTTTGGGTTTAAGAGTTAGCTCAGTTTGCACTATGATTCTTTTTTTGTTTCTTTATATGCAACACTGGAGGACAAAGAGGAATTGATACACCTTTATTAAGAAGAAAGTACACATTATTTTAAAGGACAATATTGGTTTGCTTGTTCAAATTGCAACACTGGAGGAAAAAAGAAAGTGACATTTCTATTAAGAAGAAGGCACACATCACTTAAAAAAGGACATTGTGTGCTGCACCACCCTGATCAAGCCCAATCTTGTCTGATCTTGGAAGCTAAGCAGGATTGGGCTGGGTTAGCACTTGGATGGGATACAACCTGGGGATAACAAATGCTGTAGACTAAAGTATAATTAAATTCTATTGTTGTTGTATAATGTACCAATAGCGCACAGTACACTTTATTTGTTTTTTTGGATATATCAGACCTTGTTGTGGCTTTCAGTAAGAAACCATTACAATTACCTGAGATCAGATACTTAGCTTTAATTAATTTTGTAATTAACTTAGCTGAAAGATCATTACAGTAGCCCTGGTGTTACTTATTTTTTGCCATTTGCCTTTATTCCAAATTCATGAGTCTAAATGAGTAAACAGCTTCTTATTTTATTGTATAGCCCAGTAATCTTTATGCAGAGTAAAAAAAGCTGGAGGCTGATTTTTATACTAAGACATACGCATTTGCGGATCCAAATGGACCCTACCACTGCATTCCCCAGGTGGGCCCTTCATGCCCCAGTCAGACATTTAGCCAGAGGAAAAAAAAACCAAAAAAAAACCACAGTAACAGTGCCAGTGAATGTCAGCACACTTGAGAGGGTGTCGCCGATGTTTGGTTCATCATCCACACGAAAGAAAAATCTATGAGCAACTCTACACCAGTCTCCAAGTTAGCAGGCGGATGCCACCGATATAGACTGAACTAAAACAGGTAAGTGGTACAATATATGCAAAATACACATAGAGCTGACGTCTATAGGGTGTTCCACCCGGGTGTTTTTACTTACCACGAGACAGTCCTATTATAATAGAATAAACCATTGTTTCTCCTGTTATAAACAGACACAATGTGACCACTACAGCCAGCTGTGTGTGTTGTACCACTGACTGACCAGTGTTTGCAATAATAATGAAAATGTTGGAGGTTATTGCCAAGTATTACAACTATCCTCACCCGACTGCTTCTTAATGTCACCCAGCTGGCAAAATTTTCTAGGGAGAACACTGCCTTTAGTTACAAACATTACCACTAAATCCTGGACAGGTGAACATTTACCTGAAAAGACGTCTTCAAAGACATGTAAACTACAGTGACTAAAGAAAAAACATTAACATAATTCTCAAAGAACCCTAATTGGCAATAGTAAGGGTTATTCACAGAAAACTCAGAATAAATAGATTTGAGTGAAAATAGAGGCACATTCTGGACTACAAACAGCATAAGGTCTACATAGGAGTAGATTTGATTGTTTAGTGGTAAGAAAAATTATGAAGAAACCTAGTGTAAGATTAGCACAATTAACTCTTTTTAAAGTTATTTAATTAATCACATAAGAAGTAATATATACAAAATTAAGCAATTTTGGTCAACTTTGCTGAGCAAAATCAACGCTTTTGAATAGCTGCAGAAAGCCCATGTCAGGCGCCGTCTCCGCACTGACACTTGGTGCAGGAGACGGACGCCTGCACCTTCTCAGCAACCCCGTCCTGTTGCCTAGCAACGGGACGCTATCTCTGCTCACCTGTCTGCAGCAAGCATGTCTTACCGCCAAAATCTCCCTAACCCTATCAGGAGGGACCTTAGGGTATATAAAGCAGCCTCTGACACATGTCTAGTGCCAGAGTATTTGGTCTTCAGCCTTGCTCCAGCATTTGTTCCTGTGTTGCTGTTATTTGGATTCTGTCCCCGGCTTGTTCCCGACTTCTCCTTTGGTTCCTGATTCTGGCTTAGAGTGATATTTGGTATTGACCCGGCTTCCTGACCATTGTCCTGCTTCTGATTTGGCTAAATCCGTTCCTCTGGTTTTGACCTGGCTTGCTGACTACTCTTCCTTCCTGCCTCCTGGTGGGTTGTCACCGCTGCCTCAATTGTTACCTCGCCAGCTGACTGATACTGAGGCCCGCGACCTGCACGTCCCTTGCAGCAAAGTCCATACCTCCTTGCAGGGGTTCCTGGTGAAAACCAGGGGCGTTAGACTCCGCGCTTCAGTACTCAGTAGTGCCAACTGTTGGCAGGTATCATCAATTCCACCTAGTGTTTCTGACAGTATACTCTGGCCATGTCAAATGCCAAAGGCACCGGTGATTTCTCTGCTATTGACCTCCTGCAGCACCTGACTCGCCGAGTTGATCAACAAGAGGTTAACCAGACTCAGCTCCTGCAGTGCCTTCAGGGACTGGCTACACGCATGGATACCTTCCAGAGAACCCCGACTCCTCCCGGAGTATCTGTTGCTCCCACACCCCCGTTGTCGGCTCTTCTGCTTCAGCTGCACCTAATCCTACTAGATGGATTTGCATCCCACCTCCCGACAAATTTGGTGGTGATCTGAGAAAGTGCAGAGGGTTTCTCAACCAATGTGCTATCCAGTTCGAGCTATCACCAGGAAATTTTTCTTCAGAACGAGCCAAGGTGGCATATATTATTTCGTTACTCACAGATTAAGCGCCTGCATGGGCCTCTCCTCTCTGGGAGCATGATGACCCCCTGTTACAAAATTAATCTTCCTTCATACAAACCTTCAGAAAAGTGTTCGATGAGCCTGGTTGAGTTGCCTCTGCAGCCTCCAGCATTTTGAAGCTACGACAGAGAAGCCTTCCCGTGGGTCAGTACGCGGTTCAGTTCAGAACACTCGCCTCAGAACTGAACTGGAATAATGAGGCCCTTATAACTACCTTCTGGCAGGGGCTGACAGATCGGATCAAGGACGAGTTGGTCTTCAGGAATTTACCAGCTACTCTAGATGATCTGATCTCCTTATGCATCAAGGTCGATATCTGGTATCTGGAGCGTAATCAGGAACGAGAACAATCTCGCCGGGTTAGTCCACGCTTGGCCCCCACATTTCAGAACCCACAAATTCTACCTGAGGAGCCCATGCAGATCGGGTGTTCTCGCCTAATTGTGGAGGAGCGGGAACAAAGTTTTAAAAACCATCTATGCCTCTACTGCGCTGACCCCTCTCACATTCTATCACAGTGTCCCAAGAGACACTAGCCAGATCCTAGTCGGTGCCGGGATGGCCGGTCTAGGACTGAGTACATCTTCCCCTTAGTCCCCAGACTTCGAGTTGGGGACAAAGTGTGGTTATCCACAAGGAATTTAAGACTTCGAGTTCCCACCATGAAGCTCGCGCCCCGTTATATACCTTTTCAAATAACTCAAGTTATAAATCCCGTGACATTCAAACTCCTTCCTCCATCACTCAAGATTCACAATGTGTTTCATATTGCTCTACTAAAACCCCTTGTTCTCAACAGATTTGTCAAAAGAACCCCACCCCCGGTCCCAGTAAAGACTGATCATGGGGAGGAATATGAGATCAATCAGATTCTGGATCTCCAGGGGTCGTCACCAATATCTTGTTGACTGGAGGGGTTATGGCCCCAAGGAGAGATCTTGGATGGATGTACAAGAGATACATGCCCCTTGCTTATTGGCCAATTTCAAGAAGGAGAGAGAGGAGACCTTGCAAGCCCTGAAAAAGAAGAAAGGGGAGCGTACTGTCAGGCGCCATCTTTGCACTGACACTTGGTGCAGGAGACGGACGCCTGCACCTTTTCAGCAACCACGTCCTGTTGCCTAGCAGCGGGATGCTATCTCTGCTCACCTGTCTGCAGCCAGCATGTCTTACCGCAAAAATCTCCCTAACCCTATCAGGAGGCACCTTAGGGTATATAAAGCAGCCTCTGACACATGTCTAGTGCCAGAGTATTGGTTCACTCCTGCTCCAGCGTTTCCTGAACTTCTGATCCAGTGTGTTATTCGGTTCTGACTCGGCTTCCTGTGACTTCTCTCCTGTGTTTCGTTTTTGGTACCTCGCTGCCTGGCTGGTTTGACTATTTGGCTTGACCTGACTTCTCTCTGGATCCTCCCTCTGTACTGCACCGCTCGGTTGGCTCTGACCTGGATTGCCTGACTATGCCTGTCTACTACTGTCGCTACACATGTGACTGTCTTGGAGAACCGCGACCTGCGTACCCTCTGCAGCTAAGCCCAAACCACCTTGCGGGGGTCCCTGGTGAATCCCGGGGGTACGTTAGACTCTGCGCCTCCCTGTTTAGTTGCGCCAATACCGGTTAGCGGTCATCTCTGTAATTCCGTGACAGCCCATTGGAATGAATGGATAAAGCTCAGCCAATCACAAGCAATGATTACTTTCAGGCCACTTGTGATTGGTGAGCAGGTACTGACCTACAGCCCCATTGATAACAAAGGCTTTAATGGCAAAGCAAGTAAATAATATTGTGGAACTGTTCCAAGTGATGATGATGAAGTCCCAACAATGTACAAGCAGTCAATATCAGTGCCTCAATTTTTAGTTCCGCAATAGTATTTTATATATATATATATATATATATATATATATATATATATATATATATATATATATATATATATATATTTTTTTTAACTGTCTGAAACCAGGGAAATAGTTTGAGAGTCCATGGTGATTAGCAGATACCTTGTTATATACTTCACAATGCAGAAAGTGATTATTTATGCTATTGTTAGATGTATGGCTAATTTCTGAGGTTTTTTTTTTTTTTTTTATTGTAAAATCACTCAAGTCTTTCCCCATCCTGCTCCTATTATTCCCCTCATCTTATTGTTTAGCAATGCATCTCACAGTGACTGTAGGAAAAGGCACTTGGTGATTATGCTCACGTATATGACACTATTATAAAACAGTAGTAATTATTTACTTTATTTTTTTTTCATTTTTTTTAATGTAACTTTCTAGATAATGGAGGTCCAGATATATTTTTGTGTAAGCTTTCAGTTAGTGAAAACTAACGATAAATATATTTTGTGACAGCTATTTACTTTAATCACAGAGCCTTGGGCACATCTTCCTTGTTTCATTTTAATGCAAGATTTAATCACTTTTTGTGAACTCTCTAATTAAGACTGTAAAAATTTGCTATTCCAGTTCATATAAGTAGCTGTGTGGTCCAGTTAGTCATCTGTCAGTTTCAGATCATATGAGTCA
>NW_027448070.1:0-13091 GCF_038048845.1 Mixophyes fleayi | reverse complement strand
CTGTTGTTCCTGGTGAGTTAATTTGACTTGATGGCTCAATATATCAGAAACCTTGGGATATCCCAAGTGATTTATAAATAAAATGATGGCAGCATGTGTAAATTTTAATTATTAGAAGGTTACAAATATGTTGATATAATATCAAATTGTATATTTATTCAACATCTATTTTCTTCTTTTTTCAAGGATGAAGTATCAATTGTGGAAGTACCATTAGGCAATCCTACTGCAGAAATAGTGCAACAGTCTACAGGCGATGAAACACCTGCAAGTACAGTTACACCAGACAAAAACACAATCAATCTTGTGAATGAAATTGTTGCAGAAACTCCTACAGTTCCTATTTCTGTTTCTTATACTGATACTCTTCTTCCTGAAGAATATGGGACTTCACCTATTTCATTTCAAGATAAAGTAGAGGTAGACCTTCAATCGCCATCATTGGAGGAGATTATTAGAGACATTGACAATATAATTAAGGAAGGTTTTACAGTGCCTTTGGATACTCCATATACCAAGAGTGAAGTAATAAATAGAAATGTAATAGAAGTTATTGTAGACAATAATCTGATTGGGACATCAAGTGATACACCATCTGACACATGGGGCGAGTTTGTACCGTCATCTACCAGTACAGTGTTTCCATACATGACAATGGAAACAGCAAGGGGACACACCTCAGTAAAGACAGAAAATACCTTCATCATGGACAAGATAGTTGTTACATTGCCATCTGTGGTAGAAACACCATCTGGAGATGGTAAGTAGTAACATGATGCATATTATTTAACCTCTAACAAGTTGGCTAGAGTTGCATATAATACCAGTTGAAAGAGAGAATTTGTATTTCTAAAAACTGTTTCCAATGTAAAAGCTTGATAACAAGAAACAACTGAACATGAAAATGTCTATACATAGCCTAAAATACCAGTAATATAATATATCTTTTTACAATGAAAAGATTTATGGAGATAAGTTACTCCCTAAATAGCATATGTACAAAAGTCAATCCTATTTAGGAGAATAGACTTCTGGGTAATGCCAGTTATATGACAATCCTTAGAGTCAAGAGCATTTTCCTATTGCTGTGTGTATATATTATTTCACATGCTGACCAACAAATCCTATGGCACACTGAGGAGTACTAACAACGCTGAAACATACTGTCTACAGGTGGGGATGGATTCAGAATGAGCTTGTGTTGTGTTCTAAAACCCCACTAGGTAAGTCATTCAGAGGGTGGCCATGTAAATGGCTTTACCCAGAAGTTTAATACCCTAAATAGGAGTGGTTTTTTATTCTTAGATTTAACATTAGACAATTGTAGTTTTAGAGTGATATACTGTATTTTCTACAAAACTGACCAGGCAGATATTGCAAGCTCTCAAAATAACTTTAGTGTTTAGCTTTCAATGTAATCTCACAGGTAAGTCAATAAACTTTTAACAATCTTGTATAATGTGCGTTTAAATGGCTACATGACTATAATGGTACAAGCTTGTTCTAGGGTAAACAGATAAGATATGGTATAGCCAGGGCTGCCAAGAGGAATTAAGGCCCCCGGTACAGCAACTTCATGGGGCCCCCCTTTTAGTTGAGCATGGTAAAACATTTTGCGCCGCCGATCTGTCCAATTCTGCCCAGCACCTTTAGTCACACGTGCCCCCTCTCTGCCCAGCACCTTTAGTCACACATGTCCCCTCTCTGCCCAGCACCTTTAGTCACACATGCCCCCTCTCTGCCCAGCACCTTTAGTCACACATGTCCCCTCTCTGCCCAGCACCTTTAGTCACACATGTCCATCTCTGCCCAGCACCTTTAGTCATACATGTCCCCTCTGTGCCCAGCACCTTTAGTCACACATGTCCCCTCTGCCCCAGCACCTTTAGTCACACATGCCCCCTCTCTGCCCAGCACCTTTAGTCACACATGTCCCCTCTCTGCCCAGCACCTTTAGTCACACATGTCCCCTCTGTGCCCAGCACCTTTAGTCACACATGTCCCCCTCTGTGCCCAGCACCTTTAGTCACACATGCCCCCTCTGTGCACAGCACCTTTAGCCACACATGACCCTTCTGTGCCCAGCACCTTCACACATGCCCCCTCTTTGCCCAGCACCTTTAGTCACACATGCCTCCTTCCCATCACATTTTCTTACCTTTTCTCCACTGCACAGCACAGGTCTATATCTGGCCATGCTCCCCGCTGGTACCTGGTCCGGCTCTGAACACAGCCCCCTGCACTCGCGGGTGAAAAAAAAAAGTTTAATTTTTTTTAACTATGCAGCTACAGTGGAGTCCCGGGCCCCCCAGGCAGGTCCGGGCCCAAGTAATTTGTACCTGCACCACCCCCCTCTCTCGGCAGCCCAGGGTATAGCTGCCTACAGTAATTCCAGAACAAATCACAATGTCAGACATGTGTAAAAGCGTAATATGATGTAAATCAGATAGCAACATTAGGACACTGTCAAAAAGAAGGACAATTGTTTCATCAATTGGACTGTACAAATTTCAACAAGTTATTCTGTAAAGGAGCAATATCCAGGTCAACTTAGCATATTTTCTCCAGCACGTGTACGGTAGATCACTGCCTTCTCCATCACAATTTTGTTTGTGTTTCCTTACCAGGAAATGTGTTAATTCATTCTCATGATGAATGAGCAAACCACGTTTTTAAAGCACCTTTACCTAATGGTTTAATCCTATAATGCTATTCTTGTTGATCAATATAAAATATCATTACAACACTAAACAGTATTATTGCCATGCTACGTATAAAAAAAAATAGTTTAAAACTATACTAACTACAGGTTTATTTTTACAATACATGAAAGACTGGGGGCCAGAGTGTTTGGTGAAATGATAGAATCAAAGTAATTACATTTTATATAACCTGCTGCACCTGGATTTTCTCTCTATTGCCATTTCTACCATACTTAGGCCTCATAACTATTAGCATTTTAAATGAACACTAGATAAAAACATTATATACAAATGGACTTAATATGCATTTTTACTAGTGTTTTTGTGATTACTGTATGCTTTCCAATGCATTTATATGAATTAAACACAAAATGCAAAAAAAAGTCATACTGCCACAACGCAATTGAAACACCAATAGGTATGGTAATACTAGAAACAAACATGTGTTTAAAATACGTTAAAAGCGAATGGAAAACACGCTCGTAAAAACGTCAGGGGCTATGAGCCCTTCTGCATGTTTCCTGAATATTCAGCTCATATGCTAGACTGGGATTGCAAATATAATTGCCGTTCCCAAATAAACCATATACTGAAGAGTTAAGGACATATTGTGAAAATATGTGTAATACTGATGGCTTTGGCTTTCTATTAGTCAAGATTCCCTGCACGTTCACTGGCTTTTATAGCATTCAGCTGACATACTGTTTTTGGTGTTGTGCATCTGGCTGATTGTCTCAAATAGCAAATAAATCTGAAATGTTCTGCTGCTCACATCAACCTCGTGTCGTAGGCACAACACACTCCCCGCATGCAAATGATAGATATGAAAGTAAAAGAGAATTAAAAGCTAATGACAACCTGTCATCTTAAATAGTTACTTGCCATAATGAATAATAGAATTCAATAAATGTTTGCAAAATGTAAGTTAGTAAATGTTTAGTGGTGGGTGTATTTCTTTATTTGTTGTCACATCATTTTCTTAGCGTGACTGGTAAGGAGCAGCATGTATTTCTACAGAATGTGTTATGTTTATTCTAGTTATGTGAACATTATGGGGAATCAATGGCAGAGAAGGAACAAGTACTTTACATTTTGATGAAAAAATAGAGTGTGAGGTTTGTTTGTATCAGATACAACTGTCGATTTATTTTGTGTCTCTGAGAAAATTGAATCAGTGGATATTTTTAAATGCCATTCTCATTTTAAGAAAAAGTATTCACACCTAAACAATAATTCCACCCAGAACTAAAATTAAACTGCAACATCCATGTGCCTCGAACAAGCAGAATAGCATGGATATGGTGTCTGGTGTAACCTCGTTTTCTGCCACATCCCCCCTGGCACCTGATCAATAGTCAATTCTCCTATTATAAACTCCTGAGTGCTTTCTTCTGCTGAAGATTTTATGGTTGATAACCCTGAGTGCTTTCTTCTGCTGAAGATTTTATGGTTGATAACCAGTTTAAATGTGAATGGCAAGCCTCAAGAGCGATCAGCAAACACAAAGTGCAAACGTGAGTCTCACATTTCGATCCACAGATCCGAGTCAATTGGTGATTGCAATGTGAACATTGGTCCTGGCCATCGAAACTCACATTTTTAAGCATCTTTACTTGTTACCAGTAATATTGACATTTTATGGGTGTTGCATATGTGATCAGATGTACACAAGGGGGTATGAAAGGAGAAGGAGATAATCACATCCCTTTTATAAAATCATAAAACACTTTAACCTATTTGTCAGAAATCAGACATAAGAGAGGAAATACATAAGGTTAATGAAAAGTGTAAATCATCCATGTCCCCTTCTTTCAAAAATCTACCATGGTACTGGATATATTAGTAAGCTGAAAAACCAATGGTCCATGTCTTTTTAAGAAAACTGTTGTAATGTAATATATAAAGCCTCTAGCAGACCATACATAAGGTTACAAAAAATATAGTGACTATATACAATTGGTGACATCCCCTAGTATCATTACACACACTATAGTTTGTTAATATAAAAGGAAATTTCAGAAGCTGGGAAGAGCCAAGAGAAGCAACTACTTTCATGTAGTGCTCGTAATGAAAAAAACCAATATCTTGACACTAAAGATTTCCAAACAAATGGATTGTGCAAGAGGCAACTCTGTAATGACCTCTACTTTCCTGAGAGCTCAGAAGTTCTCAGCAGATATTGTATTCAATTATCAGAGTTAAAAGGAGCCCTCAATGGTCACTTTAACTTTTACAATAAGCTCATCAGACCTCTGAGGAACAAGTAGGTCAGTAGGACATTTTAAGAACTAAGTCACTAAGGTGTAGAAATGCCAGAAATAATAAATAAATACTGTTAGATAAAGACCATGATAAGACATTAATAATAATAAAAAAATCTAATACAAAAACCTTATAATTGTATAGAACAAAAAATCAGAACATACAGAGTGAAAAGCGCATATGTATACAAACTAAAAGGAAAAGAAGTTACAGGAGTATTAGAAGGAGAAGAAAAGACTACATAAATAATAAAACACATTAACATATTTTTGATGCAGCCCTTCTTTTTGCAGTCCTATTATCTATAGATACTATACTGGGAATTGGCTTACATAGGAACAATATGATTTGTATAGTACTACCTGCCAATCTGAGAGAGCATTTTCCTAAAAAGCAAGTGTTCTCAGAATGTTAATGATATTGGTACCTGTGATGGTAATGCTTTAATGGAGCCTGTCTGATGTTTCATGTTGCCTCAGCTGAGCAAGCAATACCAAAATTCCCACTCATATTAAAGTGATTCTCCACTTTAAATGACTAGAGTGTATTGGCTTAAAAACAGCCTTCTGAAAGTTTTCTAAATATTTTGGATAAAATACAGTGTTGTTATATTTGCATAGGCCCTCCAACATGACCCTCCTCTACTCCCGAACATCCTACCTAATCTTCTACTGCAGTTACCAATGCTTGATTAATGAATTGATGAAATGGCTGGGGTTTGTTTGTTTTTGGGTTATTTTTCGTTTAAACCTCAAATTAATAAATTCAGCACAGGTAATAGCAATAGGAAATAAACTGGAAAGTTTGGAAGCAGTGGGAGGGGTTATGCTGTTTGAGTAACAAACGTGTGATGTAGAAGTTGCAGAAGTAGCTTTTCCCAGAGATGGAAGTGTGCCTATATACATCAGGATGTGTTATAATTGTGCCCCTTGTTGCATGCTTGGTACCTTGGTTCTCACAGCTCCTCACTAAATTTCTCTTTAGATATTGAAGAGGCAGTGCAAAGCATGCAAGTGTGAAGGGTGCCCTTGGTGGCCTGCAATTACATGCAGTCCTTGTTGCCCCATAAGTTGGAGGAAAACAGGCAAACAATAGACCAGTGTACCCCACCCAAATACATGGGTGTTTAACACAGTCACATGTGGGCAGATTCTAGTTGTCACGGTCACTAGGAGTCTCGACACAGAATCTACCAATAGATGACTTTGCCCACCAGAGGCACGGAGTCTAACACAGCGGCTGGTCTTCTCCAGGAACTCCCGCAAGGAAGTATGGGTTTTAGCGGCTTCCACTGTGCAGGTCGCGACCCTCTGATGAGTAAGGTAAAGTTAACGGATAACAGCTATAGAAGATGGTTAGGTGCCAGCCAGGGCTAGATAGTAGAGAAGGCTCAGAAGTAACGGAGAGTCTCGGGAGAGAAGAGGCCGTGCTGTGGTCAGCGTGGAGATGTCTGCGGCTGACAGGTATTACCACTAAGGTGGAGATGAGGCTTGTCCAGTCTGCAGGTGCGATGCAAGGTAGCGTGGAGCTGTCTGCGGCTGACAGGTATTACCACTAAGGTGGAGATGAGGCTTGTCCAGTCTGCAAGTACCATGCAAGGTAGCGTGGAGATGTCTGCGGCTGACAGGTATTACCACTAAGGTGGAGATGAGGCTTGTCCAGTCTGCAGGTACGATGCAAGGTAGCGTGGAGATGTCTGCGGCTGACAGGTATTAGATCCAGGAGGTGTGAACTCCTTGGTTGCCTCAGCAGAATGAGAACCAAGAACAGGCAAGGAAGGAAGGTCAGGGGAAGCCTTAAATAGGAAGAGACAATTGGAGAACCAATGAGGGAGATGGAAAGGTTTCAACAGTCCTTCAGTCTGCACATGCGCAGTAGCATGGCTAAGATGGTGGACAACCGCGGTGTCGCACTAGTGCAGCATTGTGATGCGCAAATCATATTGAAATATTGGGTGGCAAACCATCTCAGTACATATAACGCAAACTTTATTTCAAACATCTTCAACTCCAGCACATAAGCATAACGTTTGCAGATACAATTTCATTCCCTTAAATCCAGGACAGACTTAGCAGATGTAAAACACTTTCTTGATAAACTCAAATACCATGTGTTACTGGGTATAGTAGTTCAACAGCATGCAGTCATAGTTCTTCCTATGCACAGGCACACAGTTGGCATGTATCAGAGGTTCTTGCACTTCTTCTCTACTATCATCCCAATATCCAGGGACTCCATGAGTGCATTCCATTCCTTACATCAGGGATCCTCTTCCACAACTTATCGCCACACTGCCACCACACAGCGGCTCCTCCCCCTCACAGTATGGGAGCACTTTATAAGGGGGCACTCCTCCTGCTGCTGTTCAAACCATTATCCCAAATGTTCATGGACATTCTTCATTACTATAATGATGCTGGCAACTTCTAGTGTTGAATATTTCTCACATTTCCCACATTCTGTGTCTTACGTGTAGGACTTACTTACATCTGAAGATTTTTCTGGAGTATTTCACAATCCCAGTAACACTTTCGTCAAGCACACACTCTTCTAGTTACTTGAGATGTATCCATTTAATAATATAATAATAATAATAATAAAATAATTTCTACCCATTCAGATGCCCTTTTTCTGGGGTACACGTGAAAGTGGAGACCCCCCTGCTGGCTCTATGGGGTCTCTAAACCCCTGTCTGCTGACAGCAATGGAGAACACCTAACTTGGAGACACTTCCTCTGTTGCCTCTTTATCTCACCCCTTGTCTTTCACAGGGGCTCTGAATAGCAAAGTGCAGCCACACAGCTGTCACAGCGCACTCCCCCTGACGGTGCCTCCTTCTTAAAGTGGGAGTCTCTAGACTCCCTAGTGGAGTCACCTCCACTTGTGGCCTGACAGCATCTACCTCCAAAGTGCCATCATTCCAAAATGGCCACCAAACCTCAAGCACAGGAAAACCTTCTTATAGGTCCAACATACTGTGCCATTGGCCACGCCCCCACCAATGATACAGCCATCCTTATAATCGTATGGGGGAATGCCTCTCTGGTGACGCAACCACACATGTCACTGGTGCCCTCCTCCAATGTGAGACACTGCCCCATTATACTAAACATCTCCCCCTGGTGAACTCGCCTTCAGTCATCGGGGAATCGGGCCTACACATAACACTTCCTGAGTTTACAAGCAAAACTTGCGTGTGGTATATATCCCTACGGATACAACCACAATATATACCTCTTAAGAGACAATGAAACTTGTGGCTCCGTGTTGCTGATCATGAAAAAAGTTGGGTTACCGCTGTTGGGGGTGAAAATCAGTATAAGATCTCCCTACAAAAGCAGTAACCAGCATTCAGCTATGCCAGACTGTGCTGGTGACACTATATCAGGTAGACCTGCAGCATGTGGACCCCTTTCATAATGTGCTCCAGCCCCAACCTAGTCAGCACAGGGCTAAATTCCATAGGGGAGTCAGGCCAGCAAACAATAGTCCCCAACAGGGAAAACCAGCCTAGAGCCGAATGGCACAGGAGCGTTTCCAAACACCCCTGGGAAAGTGAGAGTCAGGGTAAAAGATAGATAAACATTACTTAGTGGAACTAAATATCACAGCAGTCCATGGCAGCCACTAACTGCTTGCAGGGGCACATGCAGGAGGGGTTTCTGGGTCTCCAGAATCCCCTCCCCTCCGCTAACGAAGTGCCCCACATAGCGGCACTGTACTATACAGCAGCCGCGGCGCTGTCAAAGAAGCGTCCGCGGCGGTGCTGTATTGTGTACAGAACCACCACGGACGCTTCTTTGACACCGCCGCGGCTGCTATATAGTACAGTGCTGCTGAAACAGAGCTGCTCTGTCGCGGGGGTTTTTTGGGTTTTTTTTTGGGTGGGGGTGAAAAATCTCAAGAGTCACACAGATTTAAAAAAGTGATATATATAAAAAAATGCAGTGCTGCTGTATTATCTGCAATTATAATACTCATACCACATATACAAGTGCAACTCTGGTCCGGCATTTCCATTAGGCAGCCTCCTAGGGTGCCATGCTCTAGGGGGTGCCACTGAGGTCAGTTATAAGTGTTAATAATGTCACTTAAGCTGACCTACAATGCCGCTAGCCACCGCATATTTTATGAATTATTCAGGATCTGCAATTGAGTCATTCACCACAGCAAGGTGCTCTCCCCTCACTCCAGGCTGCACAGCTAATCTACGCACATGGAGGAGCTCATGAATGAATAATGGTGCCAAAAGCCGCACTCTAGGGTGCCCCCAGACAGCTACTCACAGCTACTCATGGTCAGGGTGACATGGGCGGAGTAAATGCAGGTGCTCCGGGTGTTATCGGCTGTGGAGGTGCCACTGCCGACTCCTCGCCCAGGGATGTGTGCTTAGGGAAGTAAGGGGGATTCTGTAATGTCGGAGGCAGCTATGTCTGCAGCCAGTGCACCCCATGAATCTCTGACCTTACAGCTACAGCCTGAAGGCAGCCCAGAGAGTAGAGAGTCCGGCAGGGGATGTACTTTGGTGGAAACACTGCTTAGAATTGATGTGAAAAAGGAGCAGCTCTGTTCAGCTCTCTCAACTAAGAAACTGGAGAAACTTGGAGTGGAAGGGAAAGAAAGCTGTGTATGTGATAGTGTGACAGCAGTGTAGAATGACAATACCATGACACCCACAGGTGCCTCTGTTCCACCTCTTTAATTAGCATTATATTAAAACTTATATGATACTATTGATTAAAGTCAGGTCCTGGCATAGTGCTTTTCTACTTCACATGTAATATTCTTGTATATCTCAATAATAGTGTTGAAATTATACGTCACTTATCATTTACTTCATTTTATGATATAGTGAGTATTCGTTCCCTTATGTTTAATCACTGTAAATGTAGGCACTAGGGAAATGTGAATATTTTGTTAACTTTAAAAGTAAATCAATTGCATTTTAAATTCCCTTTAATCCAACTTGAGGCTTTCAGTTCTCTTCTTGATGAGTTTATGAGTATGGGTTGAGGGTACGATGGAGAAGGGGGGTCTGCAGGGGTGGTAGACTGAAGCTTTGAGTAGGGCACCCAGAAACCTTGCACTGGCTCTATTGCAAATGAACATCCATTTATCTTTCTTTAGCAAAATGAAATATTAAATTAGTTTTGAAAGATACATACTGTAAATACAATACAGAGAGCATGCTAATGAACGATAAACAATACAAAGACCATTCTCTAGTGACCATGATACTAAACACAGTGCATACACTATACAATGCCATTACAATTCTTGAGGTAAATGTAGTCCTCTCTGGTGGATTTACAATGCAGACCCACTCCCCACATATCTGGATTTACAATACAGACTCCCACAAATTTCTGCTGGTGACATAATGCAGACTCCATATATCAGGTGGGGGTACAATGTGGACCCAAATAAATTACTTAAACAATATGTAATCAAGCACTGTCTCTTGGCATGCTGGAGAGGAAATTTGGCTGTGCTGTGAAGCCATTATAGATAGTAGATGGCTCAGTCCAATACATAATGCAGGTTACTGAGTTGGTCACATGTTGAGTGTTGTTTAAACTAAAAAAGGCAACTGTAAAAATATTTACACTCATATGCAGAGCCAGAGGAATCTCAACAGGCATCAAGCTCTGCACCTGCAGCATATACACCAGGTCAGGCATACATACACCGACATCAGCATACACACAACCAGGTAATAAGCGCAACAAAACTTTGTTAACATATGCTTTGATAGTGAAATACACATTCTGTATTAGGTTTGATATAATACAGCAGATATAATTAGAGATGGGCGGACTTGGTTACCCGAGAACCGAACCCGCACGAACTTCAGGTATCCGAGTACCGAGCAGAGCAGGCTAGGTACTCTCCCGCCTATTCGGAATTGAAAACGAGGCAAGACGTCATCGTGACATCGTCGGATCTCGGAGCTCGGTTCTCGCGATGTCTCAAATGCATAAATATCCGCCTCCACAGCAATCCATTGCCATTTGACAGAGGGAGAGAGAAGGGTTAGGTCGCAGAATTAGAGCAGAGAGAGAGCAGTTATTACAGCAGTTATTGAACAGTTATTGGAGCAGGAATAGAGGAGTATAGATGAGTCATTTTTGCAAGCAAACATTAGAAACTGTTTGGGGTGTCATATTTCCTCCTAAAGAAACTATTTTCTGTCTGCAGAATTGTAATATACCAGCACAATTTATTTCTGAATTTGCACTACAAGTGTTGGGTGTCACATATTCCCCTGTAGTAAAAAGCAGTTTTCTGGTATTGAAATAATTATATACCAGCACTATATATTTCTGAATTTGCACTACAAGTGTTTGGGGTGTCACATATTCCTCTGTTCTAAAAAATCTATTTTCTGGTGTTGAAATTATTATATACCAGCACTATATATTTCTGAATTTGCAATACAAGTGTTTCGGGTCTCAATAACATGGATTTACTGCAGTCCACATATGGGCAGGATCAGCAAGCAGTTGCTGGCACCAGTCCTGATGGTAGTCTTCCCTGTACGTCATCTGGTAAAGCCTATGTAAAAGTACATAGTCTTTTTAAGTCAGGGAAAAAAACACAACAAAAAAAAACCTTTTACCGTGTTGAAGAGAAAAAGAGCTGTAACTGATGACAAGTTAACTGCCGAGAAAAAACAAATTGTCGACTTGTCATTCTACACACGCAGTGGCAAAGAAAGAATGAGGCCTTCGCATTTCTCTATTAGTGCCAGATCTTAAAATGTTACTGAGCCATCTTCTTGTACGGTCACTCGTGACCAAGCAAGACCAAGTAATTTGGATTCCAAAAGTGGTGCACAACTACTGTTACGTGTGAAAGTCGAGCTGCAAGAAAACAGTAAGGCATTAGAGGAAAATGTATGCTCAGAATCAGAAATTACACCAATCCCAGTGGAGAGTCCACCCACTAGTGGTATGTGTAATCGTGACCATTCTGATAGTGTACCCATAAAGAAGGGCCCTTTCAGAATTTCTGCTGATGTGTGCCTGAACAGCCCGAGTGTAGCCGGTGATACACCAATTGAGGATGCCACTTTGGAATTAGAAGAGGATGAGTGGGAGATTTGTGTAGGCGACGAGGACACTAATGAGGATGTTGATGAGGATGAGGTTGTTTGTGTAAGTCCTGCACCAGTGGCAGCAGTTCTGGCACGTCACAAGAAGAAGCCCATTGTCATGCCTGGGCATAAAACCAAAAAATCCACTTCTTATGTGTGGAATTTTTTCTACCCAAATCCTGACAACAGTTGTATAGCCATTTGTAGTGTATGTCAAGCCACAGTCAGTCGAGGGAGGGACCTTAACCATCTTGGAACATCATCCATGTTACGCCATTTGACGAGAGTTCATGGCAAGGTTTTGGGAAAAGCTGAAACTTATGGCAAAAAAATAACAAGCACTCCATCATCGGCTAGGACCCTTCTGTCATCTACATCCCGATGCCTGCAATCTACACCCACAACACCGTCCTCATCAATATCCTCAGTAGCGATCGGAGTTAACCCTGCATCCCACTTGGTAAGGCTCGATTACTCCTGCACTATAATTGATTCCTCTGAAGAATGTTTAAGCGTTAGTCCCACTGCTGCTGCTGCTGGGGGTGAATCTTCCTCTCATAAGAAGGCCAAGAAAAAGAGCGCTACTATTTTACAACAATTAACTGTAAAACAATCTTTTGCTAGAGGAAGCAAATATGACAGCAGTCACCCAATCGCCAAGCGGAATACAGACGCCATGGCTACTATGCTAGTGTTAGATCTGCGTCCAATATCCACAATAAACGCAGCTGCTTTTTCACAGTTAATTGATGTTTTGTGTCCCCGTTACAAAATTCTATTGCGACACCATTTTTCCCGTAAAGCTATTCCACAACTATACCAAAAAGTTTGTAAAAATGTAGTAATTGCGCTCAAAAATGCCATTCTGCCCACTGTACACTTAACCACAGATATGTGGACAAGTGGAAGTGGGCAAACCAAAGACTATATGACTGTGACAGCCCACTGGGTTGGTCATTCGCTTCACCAGCAGGAACAGCAGCAGCATGTACACCACTACATAACATTTGTCACAGGCAGGCTACTCTTTA
>NW_027448069.1:0-13484 GCF_038048845.1 Mixophyes fleayi | reverse complement strand
TCCACCCTGGTATCGTCTCTGTGTATCATCCAGCAGTAGTCAGCCATCATGCTGACGTCCCAACCACCCTGGTAACGTCTCTGTGTATCATCCAGCAGTAGTCAGCCATCACGCTGACGTCCCAACCACCCTGGTATTGTCTCTGTGTATCATCCAGCAGTAGTCAGCCTCACTCTGACGTCCCAACCACCCTGGTATCGTCTCTGTGTATCATCCAGCAGTAGTCAGCCATCATGCTGACGTCCCAACCACCCTGGTATCGTCTCTGTGTATCATCCAGCAGTAGTCAGCCATCATGCTGACGTCCCAACCACCCTGGTATTGTCTCTGTGTATCATCCAGCAGTAGTCAGCCTCACGCTGACGTCCCAACCACCCTGGTATCGTCTCTGTGTATCATCCAGCAGTAGTCAGCCATCATGCTGACGTCCCAACCACCCTGGTATCGTCTCTGTGTATCATCCAGCAGTAGTCAGCCATCATGCTGACGTCCCAACCACCCTGGTATCGTCTCTGTGTATCATCCAGCAGTAGTCAGCCATCATGCTGACGTCCCAACAACCCTGGTATCGTCTCTGTGTATCATCCAGCAGTAGTCAGCCATCATGCTGACGTCCCAACGACCCTGGTATCGTCTCTGTGTATCATCCAGCAGTAGTCAGCCATCACGCTGACATCCCAACGACCCTGGTATCGTCTCTGTGTATCATCCAGCAGTAGTCAGCCATCATGCTGACGTCCCAACGACCCTGGTATCGTCTCTGTGTATCATCCAGCAGTAGTCAGCCATCATGCTGACGTCCCAACGACCCTGGTATCGTCTCTGTGTATCATCCAGCAGTAGTCAGCCATCATGCTGACGTCCCAATGACCCTAGTATTGTTTCTGTGTATGATCCAGCAGTAGTCAGCCATCATGCTGACGTCCCAACGACCCTGGTATCGTCTCTGTGTATCATCCAGCAGTAGTCAGCCATCACGCTGACATCCCAACGACCCTGGTATCGTCTCTGTGTATCATCCAGCAGTAGTCAGCCATCATGCTGACGTCCCAACGACCCTGGTATCGTCTCTGTGTATCATCCAGCAGTAGTCAGCCATCATGCTGACGTCCCAACGACCCTGGTATCGTCTCTGTGTATCATCCAGCAGTAGTCAGCCATCATGCTGACGTCCCAATGACCCTAGTATTGTTTCTGTGTATGATCCAGCAGTAGTCAGCCATCATGCTGACGTCCCAACGACCCTGGTATCGTCTCTGTGTATCATCCAGCAGTAGTCAGCCATCACGCTGACATCCCAACGACCCTGGTATCGTCTCTGTGTATCATCCAGCAGTAGTCAGCCATCACGCTGACATCCCAACGACCCTGGTATCGTCTCTGTGTATCATCCAGCAGTAGTCAGCCATCACGCTGACATCCCAACGACCCTGGTATCGTCTCTGTGTATCATCCAGCAGTAGTCAGCCATCATGCTGACGTCCCAACGACCCTGGTATCGTCTCTGTGTATCATCCAGCAGTAGTCAGCCATCATGCTGACGTCCCAACGACCCTGGTATCGTCTCTGTGTATCATCCAGCAGTAGTCAGCCATCATGCTGACGTCCCAACCACCCTGGTATCGTCTCTGTGTATCATCCAGCAGTAGTCAGCCTCACTCTGACGTCCCAACGACCCTGGTATCGTCTCTGTGTATCATCCAGCAGTAGTCAGCCATCATGCTGACGTCCCAACGACCCTGGTATCGTCTCTGTGTATGATCCAGCAGTAGTCAGCCTCACTCTGACGTCCCAACGACCCTGGTATCGTCTCTGTGTATCATCCAGCAGTAGTCAGCCATCATGCTGACGTCCCAACGACCCTGGTATCGTCTCTGTGTATGATCCAGCAGTAGTCAGCCTCACTCTGACGTCCCAACGACCCTGGTATCGTCTCTGTGTATCATCCAGCAGTAGTCAGCCATCATGCCGACGTCCCAACGACCCTGGTATCATCTCTGTGTATCATCCAGCAGTAGTCAGCCTCACGCTGACGTCCCAACCACCCTGGTATCGTCTCTGTGTATGATCCAGCAGTAGTCAGCCATCATGCTGACGTCCCAACGACCCTGGTATCGTCTCTGTGTATGATCCAGCAGTAGTCAGCCATCATGCTGACGTCCCAACGACCCTGGTATCGTCTCTGTGTATCATCCAGCAGTAGTCAGCCATCATGCTGACGTCCCAACGACCCTGGTATCGTCTCTGTGTATCATCCAGCAGTAGTCAGCCATCATGCCGACGTCCCAATCACCCTGGTATCGTCTCTGTGTATGATCCAGCAGTAGTCAGCCATCATGCTGACGTCCCAACAACCCTGGTATCGTCTCTGTGTATCATCCAGCAGTAGTCAGCCATCATGCTGACGTCCCAACGACCCTGGTATCGTCTCTGTGTATCATCCAGCAGTAGTCAGCCATCATGCTGACGTCCCAACCACCCTGGTAACGTCTCTGTGTATCATCCAGCAGTAGTCAGCCATCATGCTGACGTCCCAACGACCCTGGTATCGTCTCTGTGTATCATCCAGCAGTAGTCAGCCTCATGCTGACGTCCCAACGACCCTGGTAACGTCTCTGTGTATCATCCAGCAGTAGTCAGCCATCATGCCGACGTCCCAACCACCCTGGTATCGTCTCTGTGTATCATCCAGCAGTAGTCAGCCATCATGCTGACGTCCCAACGACCCTGGTAACGTCTCTGTGTATCATCCAGCAGTAGTCAGCCATCATGCTGACGTCCCAACGACCCTGGTATCGTCTCTGTGTATCATCCAGCAGTAGTCAGCCTCATGCTGACGTCCCAACGACCCTGGTATCGTCTCTGTGTATCATCCAGCAGTAGTCAGCCATCATGCTGACGTCTTAACGACCCTGGTATCGTCTCTGTGTATCATCCAGCAGTAGTCAGCCATCATGCTGACGTCCCAACGACCCTGGTATCTTCTTTCTACATCTTTAACGTCTTGGTGGAACCGTTCACCCTGTTCTTCTCTGTAGTCTCTGAGATTATTCGGAAAATGCTCAATATAGGAATTCAAAAAATGTACCTTTAAACTCATATTGCAGCCAAGGTTTCTGTAACTATTAAGCATTTCCCTGACAATTTCTTTATAGTTTAGATCCTTGACATTGCCTAAAAATTTTGAAATCACTTGTTTGAACGAAGTCCAAGCTGAAAGTTCCACAATATTCATTACATGCGAAGTCTTCATCTTTTATTGACTTTCTAATGTCAGGGCCTGTAAAGATACCTTCCTTCAATTTAGCATCAGATATGTTGGGGAATTTGGTGCAAAGAAGTTTCTCCATCATTAGGCAGTGCTTTTACAAATTGTTTCATCAGTCCAACTTTTATATGTAGAGGTGGAAGTAAAACTTTATTTGAATCTACTAAACTGGATTTGATGACATTATTTTTTCCAATTTCTAATATTTCTCGAACTGGCCAATTGTTTTTTTGTCAATGTAAATCTGAAGCTCTGCTATCCCATTCACAGAGATGGGAATTTGGTGTAACCTTGTTGCTGGCCAAGTACCACACATAAAATGTTAAGGGATTTCATATTAAAGTGATTACCAGCCCAAAGCAGATGGGAGGGGTTGAGAATATCTCTGAATATTGAAATCTTTCTCGAGAGAAGGGAGGTGAGAATGTGAGAGATAAGCACCCTCCATTCACCCTTCATACACACTGCAAGTATGGCTGTCACATTGATCGTTTCAAACGTTACTGACCACAAATCGCAGCATTTATAGGACAAATCACTGCTGGTCCTGATCCGCAATTGACTAGTGGAGGATGCAGTCTCTCCCAGTGTCCGGTCATCGTCATATCACAGTAATTGCATTATAAGACTTTCCCAATTTACACATAAAGTTTAGCTGCTTGTGTGCAGTGGCTGGATCAGTCCACACGTGTCCCCATCAGAAGCGTATCTTACGTGGCAGTGCATTGCAGCGCACCGTGACTTATACGTCACCATTGGAAACATGGCAGGACCTGATGTAGAGGACAGCCCCGCTTATCAGAAGGGTCTGTAGATAGAGAATGGAGAACGTCAACATAAGTGGCAAATTTGGGTCAATGCCTTTCCAAACGCTTTCCTCAAATATACTCAACAGGCCATGTTTTAAGGATTTCCCTAACCATGCACAGATGAGAGTTGACCTGACACAGAAAGTCTGAAAACATGACCGGTTGAAGAAGTTTGAGGAACTAGGTGATGCACCTATAGAAAATACATTGTTCCTTTTCTGATAATCCCGCACACGATTTTAATTATCTGCTTTATTTGGCTGATGGGTTATTTTCTTCTTAATTTACAGAAAGATCATGTCAGCAACGGGGAAAGACCCGGCTGTCCACAAAGTGAAGATCCAGCAGACATATGGGGTGAAGGACACGAGTGAGGAGAAGATGCTGGAGATGGGAGCAATCTGCTCGGGGAAAGTAGTGGAACAGGTGGACTATTACGACACAGATTTGTATGACCTCGCCCTCAATGAAACCTGGCTCAGTAGGACAGGGAACAAGTGGCAACTGATTGTGGGAAAGGGTGGGCAGGAGATGCCGGACGCGGCCAACACAAAGAAGCACAATTCTCAGAAGAACAGTTTGAAGACAAGTCGTTTGGAAACACGGAAAGTTAATTCTGTAGACACTAAAACACGGAGACGTCCAACCACATCGATCTCAACAGAAATCCAACAAGACCCCGCGGCTGATGTAAATGGAAACATGGACCTTGTTGATGGCTCTTCGAGGAGCGCACTGACCTGCTACGCCCTGGTAGGAGAAAGAGAGATCATTGAATATCTCTCCCGTACTTTACACATCGCAGGCGAGACAGAAAACATGGAGATCGGGGACGTTTTACAGATGGGTGGGATCCAAAAGTACGCCAGTGTCAGCCACAGCACCCAGGAGACCTTCATAGTGAGGGACATCTACACAGTTCAGGTGAAAGCCGATGGGACCTCAGCCAAGAAGTCTGCTGTGATATCTCTCGATGTGGAAATAGAGAACGTGACACAAGGATTTCAGAGACTCGAACAGTTGGCAAACGAACTAGACCTCCAACTGCAAAATGTTTAACTTAACAAGCGCAGTCCAAGCTCACAAACACTGTGATAACTGGCCTGCGGCATGTCGCGCCATTCTATATCCTGGCAGTAGTAATATTATGGTGCTATGAACAGAACTCTGCCCCAATGTAATCACATGTGATCGCTCAGAGCCAATCAGGAGCAGTTGCTCTAAACTGGCTGACTTCCTACAGTCTGATGTAATCGGAGCACACTGAGCATGCTCCTGCCAGTATATGGGCTGTTCCCTCTGTCATTAATAATCATGTGATCATTCTGAGGCAATGATCTGAATGCTGGCAACTGGATGATGTCACTGGCTGTTTCCCGGGAGCACACCGAGCATGCTCCTGCCAGTACATGGGTGGGTCATACTCGCAGATATACTATGTAACCAACAAACTACACGTCTGTAATATATAGTAAACGTAACATGTTTAATCATGAGCAGTTTGTTTACTCAATACAAGTTTAAAAGTGTAAGGGAAAGGTGCCCTCATCCTGCATTACAAAGCCATGAGTGGTAAGAGGTAGAAATCTACAATGTATCACATGGTCCCAGAACGTGGGAGGAACAATAGTCATTATGTCACATTACGGATAATCATCATGTTATAAAGTACTTGTGGCACATTTGTACATATTAATAGGATGAGACAAATCTGCTGGTTCTGTCCTCACTGTATTAACCACATTTTACAACTTTCCATCAATTAAAATAGACTTCCCTCAGGGTGATCATATTCCGGTGCTGTGTATACAGTAATATAAATATTTAATGAAATAAAACCACTGCTGGTTAATAATATTGTATTTATAGGAAGCTGATGCCCTCTGTCGGGAGAGGGGGAGGAGAGAGAGAGAGGGGGAGAGAGGGGGAGAGAGGGGGAGAGAGGGGGAGAGAGATAGCAGGGGGAGAGGGGGGGGGCGAGAGGGAGAGAGGGAGGGGAGAGCGGGGGGGACAGCGGGCGAGGGAGAGCAGAAAGGGGAGGGGGAGAGAGAATGGGGAGATAAAAAAAAAAAGACATGCTGGGAATTGTAGTTCCACAAGTCTCTCAACAAATAAATGCTGCAAACGTAATATGTAAAAACATGTAAAGGTTTAATCTTATTGCGTGTAATTCTTTCTTACTCCTGTAGCTGTCACTATTGCTGCAAGATGATCTATTCAAATGGGAGTACCAACATTTGTACAGAAGTCTATTCCTGAGCTGCAGATGACATATATCAAGGCACTGTGCTTTGTAAATGAAGCCGGCGTAACAAGTATTTATCAACTTTTAGAATGTTATCGATGTAAAACTTCCATTTTCAGAAGCAGATGTGACCTCAAGAGGTCATTCGCAATCACGACCAGATGGCCACAAGTGTGATATAATATGTTACTCACAATACTCGCTTAACTTTTATATGTTCTAACGGGGAGATTCACTTCAACAAGATGCGTCTCCGGAACAGTCCATGGAGACAAGTCACATCATTATTTGGGCTGCACACATCATAGGAGGTGCAATGTTCAGGGGCAAATCCCCCCTAAGAGAAGAACAACTCAGGGACAAGGTGGAAAACACTTGGAAACGGAGATACATAGGAAGGTCTCCCCCCCTCGTAGCATCGACTGGAATATCCCAGTTTCTGTTGAAGAACAAAATTCCGAATGATACAATGAGGGATTAATATAAAATCTGGCGCTTAAGCACGTGTCCTGTAATCAGTTGTACAAAAAAATGTAGCGTATCTCGCAACAACCCCACAGTCTATCTGAATATGTTATGTTCCAACCAGATCTGTTCAACCACAGTGAATATAGATGGGCAGATCTGGTTGGGGCTTGGGCAGATTGGGGAGGGTCTGTTTGTGTCCCATTTTCGCGGTTTAAGACATTGGGAGGTATGGACCATTTACCCAGAGCTGAAAATGAGATTGTGATCCAAGATTTAATAATATAAAGGATTGTCACGGGCTGAAGGCGGCTGAGTCAGCTCACAGCCAACACACAGCTCCTATAATATATCATCATTTGTGTTCAAGCTAATTAAATATATTTTATGTGTAAAACTAGACCTGTTCTACAGTAGTGCTTTATAGCAAAGGAAAGGTCTTTAATATTAATCCCCTTTGAAGAAACAGTATCTATTGCTGGGACACCCTTATATATTAGCTTTACACGACCTTATAAACAGGTTATAGCATGCAGGTCACGTCCTGCTCTGCCCAGGTCAGATAGAGATAGTGTCAGAGATCCTGAGGGGGAGAGCGCCACAGTCCTGAGACCCCCAGGCAAAGCATTACAGAGATCCGACTACTCTCATCATCTGAGGTACAGACCAGAATGGAGAACCATAGTACAAAAACAAAAATACTTTTTGGGGTGATTTGTTGAGATGGACAAGTACCACCATACATTATTAGCTCCTTGTCATTTCTCAGCTTTTTACACTATTGCGACCAAAAGAGGGGACTACTGAACTGTGTCGGAGGACTTTTTTATTTTTTTCTATTTATTTTTTAGCATTAATGGCTAATCTCTCCTGCAATAGGTGAACATCAACCCAGCTGTGAGGTCTTGGCGTGAATCTGCAATGTTTTAGGTACCAAATTATTATTTATTTATAAGACGCCACAGATTCCGTAGCATCGGATACAGAAGCAAGTAACAAATAGATGAGGTAATACATATAAGTAGTACAGATGAGTGTGAGTAAGGCTATGGGGACTAACACGGAGTTCAGCAAAATACAAGAAAGGACGTGCGAGGGAGTCAGGCAGTATACAGACGTGGTACAATAGGTAGAGAGGACCCTGCCTGCTAGAGCTTACATTCTAGAGGGGGGGTTGAGAGACAGTAGGATCAACTGTGACAAAAAGGTTATGGCAGATGAGGAAGATTACAGAGAAACCCCCAGATAAATCGATCCCATACCTGTATCTAACCCACAAATAATCTGTTGCGCATAAATATCTTTAATTGTGTATTCAAACCTTCAGACCTTAAATCAGAAAACAATACGGTTGTCAAAAAATAAAGTAACCGTCCACAATGACATATATAGAACGCTTTCTAAATAAACATGTACTTTCACTTTAAGAAAAAATAAATAAATCAGGTTTTATGTCCAAATTTTAGACAAAAGGAAATTAATCTAATCCAAGCTGTGTCCGGGGACTGGGGCGCTGTGTTAATCTGCAGTGATTGTCTTATCGAGGATTAGTGTGAACATGTAATGCTTGCTGGACACGGGATCGTACAGCCGGCAGATTAGGACTGTTTAGGAAAAGAAAAAAAAAGGAAAAATAGATAATTCCCTTTTTTAATCTTACAGCAGCTTTGGGAGACGTTTATAGCTCCAACTGGCAGTGCCTGCTGGGAGTTGTAGTTCCACATCATCAGAAATGTGAATTGTCTCTTTAGGGATACACTGACATTTGGGGTCACTATAGCTGGCGCTGTTCCTGTACCGGACAGACCATCTTGGCAGCAGTGGTACCGTATGACCCAGACGTGTATATGTTACATGTTTGTCAGTTGTTAGAATGTAACGTGCGACAACTTTCATTTCAATTCAGCGACAGGTCCCAGGCACCCCGACCCCACTCTAGTTACCAAATATCATCTACCATTCCTCTGACACAAATAGATTATCGGACTATAATTGGATGGTCTTTGTTGTTGGAGCAGGGTCACCAGAACCGCAATGAATCATCTGACCCCTCTATGTATAGTGAATACGGCGCACAGGGCATCACTGGCATGTGAGACAGACGGGTAATTGGAAGAGGAGATTGTGATATGGGATATTAGGTGAATTAGTCACAGCTTAGAGGAGACGTGAGAGCTGGCTGCAGAGTTCAGGACATGACATCGCAGATTTAAAGCTACATCCACTGGAGGGGGCAACTCCACAAACCTTCCATAATTCAGAATATGGGCGACGACTGGCTTCTAAGAGTCTGAATATGTCACTGTACTCATTAGATTTACTTATGACTGCATTTGCATTAAATTATTCTGAATTACAAACACATCCATCTTTATGTACAAATGTATATGAACAAATCTTGTACAAAAAGATATGTTTTACCAGGAAAAATAAAGATGATAAAAAAAAATCCTGATGTTAAAAGTAGAATTCATCATCATCATCACCATTTATTTATATAGCACCACTGATTCCGCAGCGCTGTACAGAGAACTCATTCACATCAGTCCCTGCCCCATTGGAGCTTACAGTCTAAATTCCCTAACATACACAGTCAGACAGACACACACACACAGACTAGGGTCAATTTTGTTAGCAGCCAATTAACCTACCAGTATGTTTTTGGAGTGTGGGAGGAAACCGGAGCACCCGGAGGAAACCCACGCAAACACAGGGGGAGAACATACAAACTCCACACAGATAAGGCCATGGTCGGGAATTGAACTCATGACCCCAGTGCTGTAAGGCAGAAGTGCTAACCAATGAGCCACTGTGCTGCCATAAATAGAATTACACCTAAAATGTGTTTTACGTCATATAACAGATGATGATGATATAACAACACCCATTGAAGGATACTGATGTCGCCCCCCGCACAGAACGATGGGCGATACAATAGATTACTGTCAGCTGGACAACAAATGCAAAAGTAATGACAAATAGTCCGTCTCAAGTTCTATCAAAGGAACACATTTTATATTTGCAATTTTGTTATAAGTCAGTCTGTATTGTAGTTTAATTCCACCGTTAGTTTAGTTGGCACAGGCATTCGTCATATATTAGATCTCTAAAATTAGAATAACTGCCAATCTTTTAACTGGCATAAAATCTGATTGTAAATGATATAAGGAACCACGTCTTCCTACTGGGCAACAGGTGGGCTGCCGAGGCTTTATCTGCGGCCCTCAGCCCTTATTTAATAATAGTTGTGGTAGTGAGCGAAGCGCGTTGGATAATAAATCAGGAGGATAAGACTGAACCCCATAAGGACTCCTGTGCGCTTCTTACAACAAGGACAGGAATTATCAAGCTGCAAATTTGTGGTTTATTTTCGGTTTCACTTACACAGGGGAGCAGACCCTCTCTATCACTGGGCACATTAAGTGCAACAGGATGAAGGACAGAAAACTAACACAGAACTGGTGGTGGAGAATCTGGTCCCCCAGAAGTCACAACGAGCCGGCATTTGTTATAGCTTGTAACACTTGTGTCTCTTACATTAAAATGTCTGCCGATACGTTATTACAGAGAGATTAAATATAGCTTTAATTTATTATGAGATTAAGGTAATGTGCGGCCATTCTGAAGATTAGAGGGTTGACTTCAACCCCTGAAGTCTATCAGGTTACCCATCGCTGGTCTGACTCAATAACTGACAAAGTTTTATATAAATATCTAAGTGAAAAGTAACATTTACTTTTTAATAAAACAATATATTACCATCTCTGGAATCCTTATCTTTATAGATGACATATCTGAGCTCTGTCTCCCATTATCATCATCATCATCTATTTATATAGCGCCACTAATTCCGCAGCGCTGTACAAAGAACTCACTCACATCAGTCCCTGCCCCATAGGAGCTCACAATCTAAATCCCCTAATATACACACATATAGACTGAGAGAGACTAAGGGCAATTTGATAAAAGCCAATTAACCTACCAGTATGTTTTTGGAGAGTGGAAGGAAACCGGAGCACCCGGAGGAAACCCACGCAAACACGGGGCGAACATACAAACTCCATACAGATAAGGCAATGGTCAGTGATCATATAGAAAACACTCATCTGGCTTCTGCAGGAGATATGTGAAGCTGACATAACCCTCCACACCTTCATTCAAGAAAAACATTACTCCGGTGAGATATCTTGTGCTGGAAGCTTTGTAAACACGCTGCACATGAACTTGTAGCTGCTCACATGCACTTTGACGAGTGTTAATCGTCAGACCACAACATGAGACTTGAACAGTCGTCAAAATACCCAGAGAGATTTGTATAACTCACCGATCAGGTCTCATTCTCCACATTCCACGCGGAGAGTTTCGATGTGACAATACGAGGAAACAACAGTCTCACATATCCCACATACATGTACATTCCTGAGATCTCAGCATCCCATGAACAGTCCCATAAACCCTTGTATGTCTGCCACCAAGAGGAAACACCGGGGGCCGTTTGTGGGAATCCAGGAAAAATATCTGACTGGGACGTAGCTGGTGAATGGAGATAAAAGGAGCCCGTACATGCTGCGTAGGCCCCAGGGCTTACACAACCGCAGTGCCCTGATAATGATCTGCTTGATTATCGGACATGGCGAGAATAACCGCTGCCACCAGCGGGCTGCGGTAGAGCCCAACGCGACCCAGATAATCGGCTGAAACAACACACTAAAAAGTAATCGTACAGCACGAGTTATGTCACTACATCGCATTACTACATAACTGACCGACAATGGTCTCCTTCTACCCCTCTCTGGGGTACCCCTGGATACCCCATCACTTCACAGTCTCAGTCCCTCTGATGTGGGGGAATTTAAGTGGCTAAAAAATGCATAGTGACATAAACATGCTGCAGACAGGAGATCGTGTCCAAGTTTGATGGACCTTGAGCTTTTCTGCAGGGAAGAGCAGGACAGAATTGCAAAGTCCGGGAGTGCGATATTTAGAGACTTTATCAAAAGGACTCACTGCTATAATAAAAGCGAACAGTGTTTTCACAAAGTATTTGTTTACGGGTGTGCACACTTATACAACCAGGGTATTATAAGTTTTGTATTTTCACTTCCGTTTCCTAAAAGTTGTCTTAATCTGATGTGATTTACTTTGATTTCAAACATATTCATTCATCTCACTGTTGCCATGAAAATCAGGTACCTAATCACGCATATAATTATATACACACACACATAAATATATGCACGCACGTAACACTCACAAGGGTGATATATAGTGAGGGATGTTCTTTATGGGTCACTTGTATAAATGTGACCTAGAATGACCTAACAACTATTTTGGTGCCATTCAGAGAGACAATGTTTCTCCTACGTAATAACTGCAATGACTGGGATGCGTGTGCTGAAATGACTAAACACAGTCGACATTGAGCTCATTCTGTTTGTTTACTGTGAAGTCCAGCAAATAAAACTACTTAAACAAAATGAGAGAGTGGATAATAAGTCCTCACTGGCTGGATAGAAATAAAAACTTGTCAGAGTAATCTAATTATATCAGGTTCTCAATCTTCTACTGAACTTAGCACAGAGCAACATAGCAGACACTGAGGGTAAAGCCCCTGTAAGTACGCTCCCTGCGGAGATTCCCAAAACTTTCCCTGGTAAAAAAAATTCCAACTTAAAAGTTTAAGAAACTTCACACGGATGAATATAGCTCTGAAGTGATTTCTTTTGTTTATCTGTTGCTGGGGTGATTATCTACCTGCTGAGTGATCTATTATCCACAAGCAGAACTCAGGTGACGTACGGTCATGTGCGTCACAACAGGAAACGTTGTACTGTGATCCCACCTCTGGGTCACTGGCCCACTTACCTATGGCGTGATACAACAAATGCATCTTAGTTCTGTGGACGAGATAACATCTCCCACAATGCAGCAGGACAGTGCAATGCTCTGCAGAGGGCCAGAGAGATCAGCAATTTAAAGAGCTCACAGCTATACTACGATCGAGATCTCAGATACGGAACTGGGTACATACGGATACAATTATCGTGCAGATCACACGTTCCGCCATGGTTTATTCAGTTATTGCATTAGTGTGTACGCTCCCACGATCATGTGCTATTGTACCAAAACACATCGCATCTATTGATTAATTTTCTAAACGTCCTAAAAATCACGATCAACGATGGAACGTTGTCGGGCAAATGTGGCAGTGACCACGCACTCACGACCAGCAGTGTAGGCAGATATCTGTCATGTGTACAGTCACCATCTTTTCAGCAGACGGGTACGAGAGATGAAGATCACAGATCTGACAGTAAATTGTGTAGGTGTGTACACATGAAAAGGCTGCTCATCCGGACTTTCAGTCTTTAGTAAAATAGTTACAGAATTCTGAAGTAAGACTGCATAGGTTAATAACTAAGTCATGCTTGCCAACTCTCCCTGAATGTCAGGGAGACTCCCTGAAATAGGGGTGATCTCCCTCACTCCCTGAAGAGTCTGGCATTCTCCCTGATGCTGAGCCAGTACAAGACGTGGTTGGCTTCGCCATCTGTGGCATGATGACACAGTTCAGAAATTGTGTCCTATGTCTATGGAGGTGGCCATTTGCATGGAGACCAAGATTTAATCAAAGACTGACAGGTAAGAAAACATGACTTCAGTAATGGAGACAGACATGTAAGAGACACTTCAGTCT
>NW_027448068.1:0-13557 GCF_038048845.1 Mixophyes fleayi | reverse complement strand
TCAGAACTCAGGCCGCTGGTTATCAGGGGTGACTACCTCCTGAGACTTATAAACCTGGAACTGGCCCAGGCAACTCAAAACTCAGAACCTGAGACAAGCCTGGAACTGGAAGTCAGTACCCAGAGACACAGAAATAGCTCCAGAAGTTGGACGACTCAGAGCATTAACTACTACCCCAAATAGTTAGTAGGTGAGACGGGAATAGGCTGAAGAGAGCAGGATCCAAACTAGGGATAAGCTGGATCTACAGGAGGGGTGACAGCTGGAATCTGTACAGCAGCAGATAGAATGAAGCTGAATCCACACAAAGCGTTAATAGCCAAAGTCTGTATTAGAGCAGGCAGAATGAAGCTGAATTCACACAAAGGGTTAATGTACAGCAGCAGGCAGAATAAAGCTGAATTCACACGAAGGGTTAATGCCTAAAATCTGCATAGCAGCAGGCAGAATGAAGCAGCAAACAAACAGCAACAGTGGTAAGCTGGAACTAGAAAAGTGTTGCACTGGCAATTAGTTGAGTGTAGGAGGTGACGTTTATAGTCTGCAGAGGGAGCTAATTGGTGGATGAAGTCAGGGGCTCAGAATAAGCAGGATGTAGCAAAATGTCTCACCCAAGATGGCAGCCTCCAGTACAGCAGACAGAAGTCACACTTTCTCCCAGGATTTAGAATGCTGCATTCTGACAGGAGGGAGATGCACGATGATATGATACTGCTGAGCGGTGCAAACAGGGCTAAGAACCCAATTCATGACACAGACCCATTGTTAAATTAATAGTAGTCGCATTTAAAAAATAAACCTATTTCCCTCACTCCCCCCAAACATCTATATGAATAAATTAATGTAATTTACATTTAATAAATATACATATTTCCACAACCATCCCCGCCATTAAATAATTCACATTTACATTTAATGAATAACCCACTTTTTCCCCAAACTCAGACCCACATTCAATAAATAGCCTTCAAACCACCCCAGCATTAAATTAAATTAAAGGTCCAATCACCCCATCTTAAGTGAATAGACCCCAGTATTAAATGAAATACCACATCATCACCCCATAGATAAGTTAGTAGCACCCATTAAATAATTAGCCTCACCCACACAATACCATTAAATTAATAGCCCACCTCTCATCCTCATAACATTACGACATCAGCCAACCATACCCTCACTAAATTAAGACACTCCCTTCCCTTTTTACATTAAGACAAAACCCCTTTTCCTCATTACATTAAAACAACCCCATTTACCCCTACACAACCACGCCCTGCTGGAGAGGCAGACACATAGGGGAGGAAACAGAGGGAGGAAGAAACACATAGGGGAAGGCAGGAATTATTATTATTATTATCTTCAACTTATAAGGCGCCACAAAGGGTCCGCAGTGCCGAACTGTACATATACAGAAAACAGAACCAAGACACAACATGATACAAAAATATATACAAACACAGGTGACAGGGTAAAGCAAATCAGATTATATCTGACAGATAGTGAAAGGGATGGTAGAAATCAGCGAGAAGAAGACCAAAGCTTAAGAAAACAGGGCTAGCAAAGCCGGCCAAGAGGTACATAGGGTAAAGGAACAGTAGAAGGAGCACACAAGGAAAGAGGGCCCTGCTCATGAGAGATTACAACCTAAAGGGAAGGGAGAGACACAAAAAGGGTGGTACTAACTGGGGAAGAGATCCAGGACAAGGAAGTTAAGAGGAGGACTGATAGACTTGTATAAAGAAATGAGTCTTAAGGGCACGCTTGAAGCCTTTGAGAGTAGATGCTAACCTGATGGAACGTGGAAGATCGTTCCACAGCAGGGGAGCAGCCCAGGCAAAGTCCTGAAGACGAGAGTAAGAGGAGGTGATCAGTGAAGTAGTGAGACGGCGGTCACAGGCAGAGCGGAGGGGGTGGGTAGAAGTGTAGGTAGAGATGAGATTGGAGATGTAGGGAGGGGAAGATTGACTAAGAGCTTTAAAGGTGAGGGTGAGGAGTTTAAATTGAATTATGTAGGGTATGGGGAGCCAATGTAGTGACTGTTGGAGGGAGACTGCAGATACAGAGCGGCGGGAGAGAAAAAGGAGGTGGGCAGCAGCATTGAGGATAGACTTAAGAGGATCAAGGCGAGAATCAGGTAGGCCAGAGAGAAGAAGGTTACAGTAGTCAAGGCGAGAGATAACAAGCGAGTGAACAAGGGTTTTCGTGGCTTCCGTGGTGAGAAAGGGTCGTATCTTAGATATATTCCAAAAGTAGCATGATTTTGAGAGGGACAGAATGTGAGGCTTAAATGAGAGGGAGGAATCAAGGATGACCCCAAGGCATTGGACTTGGGGGACAGAAACAAGGGTAGTGTTATTAACAGAAATAGAGAAGGGGGATGTGGGAGAGTCATGACAGGGGGGAAGACTATAAGCTTGGTCTTGGAAATATTGAGTTTAAGGTAGCGTTGGGACCAGGGCCATCTTAACAACATTATGGGCCCCCGGGCACAGCAGTACACCCGGGCCCCTAGATATAGATATAGATACATAGATGTATACAGATACAGATATAGATATATAGAGATAGAGATAGATAGATAAATGTACTTGCTCAGTGACCCTTGAAGGTTTTTTTGCAGGTTTTTTTCTTTTGCAGGATTATTTGTTCTCATTAAGAGCCTTGCCTATGGGGCCCCCGGGCAGCTTCCCATCGTGCCCAATGGAAAAGATGGCCCTGGTTGGGACATCCAAGATGAGATGGCTGAGAGATAGGAGGAGACACAAGACAGAAGGGAAGGGGAGAGGTCAGGGGATGAAAGATGTATTTGGGTATCATCAGCATAGAGGTGGTACTGGAGGCCAAAGGATCGTATGAGGACACCAAGGGAGGAGGTGTAGAGGGAGAAAAGCAGGGGGCCAAGAACGGAGCCTTGAGGAATGCCAACAGGTAGGGGAAGAGGGAGTGATGTAGAATCATGAGTAGAGACTGAGAAGGAGCGGTTGGTGAGGTAAGAGGAAAGCCAGGAGAGTACAGTGTTACAGAGGCCTATAGGTTTGAGAGTTTGCAAAAGGAGTACGTGGTCAACGGTATTGAAGGCAGCAGAGAGGTCAAGAAGGATAAGAAGGGAGTAGTGTCTATTGGATATAGCGAGGAGAAGGTCATTAGTGACCTTAGTGAGGGCAGTTTCAGTGGAGTGGAGGGAACGAAAACCAGATTGGAGCTGGTCAAGGAGTGAGTGAGATGAAAGAAAGGAGATGAGACGGTTGTAGACAACCCGTTCAAGGAGTTTGGAGGCAAAAGGAAGAAGCGAAATAGGGCGGTAAATAGAGAGAGAGGCGGGATCAAGTGACGGTTTCTTGAGTATGAGGGAGACAAGAGCATGTTTAAAAGAGGAGGGGAAGATTCCAGAGGAGAGGGAAAGGTCGAGGAGGTATGCAAGGTGGGAGCAGGCTTCGAGAGAGAGGGAGCAGAGGAGGTGGGAGGGGATTGGGTCCTGTGTGCAAGTGGAGGGGGGAGAGGAAAAGAGAAGGGTATGGACTTCATCTGCAGATACCGGAGTGAAGGAAGAGAAGGAGGGTGAGCTAGCAGGAGGGGAGGGCAGAAAGGAGATAGCAGCAGCAGAGGAATGGATCTCATAATCCGTGGCCGCATAAAGGTGGCTGGTCCAGCAAGTACCTTGCGTGTACCTGGGCTCCCCCAACCTAATCTGGCTCTGGCAGGTCTCCTCAGTGACGCTCCCCAAAGACTAGTGCACTAGTCAGCTGCCAACAGCTGCCTAATGATAGCATTGGGCCTGTACTTGCTTACTCTCTCAGAATGTCTGTGAGACTCCTGAATTTTGTGTAGTACTTGAATACCAGGAAAGAAGACCTTGCTCTTGGAACCCATCCATCATTGTGTTATTTTGTCCCACCCCTGTGACGCAATGACGCGATACCTGCATTTCACTGCAGTGGGTGGGGATAAAATGACAAGTTTACAGCACCACACCCCTCCTGCACTTACCACTTGACCTACCTTCCGTGATCTCCTGGAGGGGAGGTTTTTTAAGTTGGTAAGTATGTTCTTTATGAAAAAATGTTCATACCTCCAACTTATTAGAATTCAGACATACAATATCACAGCTCTGTTAGAACTTCATGTAGTTCTAGGGCTTGAACTAAATTTATGGTTAGGATTTAGTCCTTGGAAATGTAGTTCTATATGACACAAAGTTTATACATCCAACTTGTGCTTCAATAGATGGGTACTTCTTCCATTTATTTTTAATGAAAAATGGTAAACCTGCGTGGAAAATTTAATAAAATATTGAAATGAAATGTTAAGTGGTTGCTTATTTGCTTATGATTCTTTCAAAACAATTTCCTGCAGTATTAAGATTATGTCTGGTATTAAAGATTGCAATAAATAATTTCAGTTGTACTGGGTTTCTGTTTGAAATAATGCCCTTAACTCTAGTTTTTAATCATTTGATTACTAGATTATTCTACAATGCATCCTATGTTTCCTGGCAACAAGTGGGTTAAAAGTAATAAAAATCTGAACCTGAGTCTACCATAGCAATTTTAGATACTCATACTGACACCAAAATCGATTGTAATCCTATTATACATGCGGACAGGAACCCTATAGCAGTATATAGAGCAGAGTTGTTCAGGAAATGAAAGGATTCTTGCTGTGCTTTGCTCATAATGAAAAGTGATTCTGCAGCTGCCTTTTTCTTTATAAAAAAAAAAACATTTCTATTTAATATCAGTGTTGGACCCTAGGATTTATGATGTACAACATTTTTATTTACAGAGTGAGAACGCAATGTGTGGGTAATGAGCTCTTACTCCAAGCAATCTCTGTTCTATTTTAAATAATGGAATCTACTTATATTTCCAATTTGCAGCATCATAATTGTAAGCTATCAACACATCACAGCAGTTAGTAGTGCATGTATTATTATTCTAACGCAATCCATTTGGACACACAGTCATTTGCAGGTACTCAGTACTTTTATCAAAGTAGGAATATTACTTTAATAATACTGCCCTGAAAGTTGTCTCCCAGTTCTGCATGCTCTTAGGCTGATTATTTAGTCTGAAATGTACTAGCCCTTTCACTGCCTTATTAGTTGTGCACACTAGTTTACATAAAAGGACTTACGCTCTTCAGATTCAAGCAGCCATTAGGTAACGTGTATTTGACAGCTGTATGAGTGCTGAAAAGGTTTTGCACAGTAAGGGCCTGATGCTGAGTTAGGAGCAAAAGCAAGGAGAAAATTTGCACCTGGACAAACCATGTCACAATGCAAGGTGTACAAATTGATTTCTTTTTTTTGCACTCAAGGAAAATACTGTCTGTTTTTTCATGTAGCTCACAAATACTAATAGCTTAATTTTTATATTGAAGTTGATCTAGGACATGCCCTATCCCAACTATAAATCTGTCCCCACATCTTAAATGTACCTTCCCCTTTAATGCAACATGGTTTTGCCAAGTTGCAAATTTTCTCCTTGTGTTTCCTTTGCTCCTAACTCAGCATCAGGCCCTAAGAGTACGTTTATGTTTTACCCATTCACTCTCCAATTAAATTGTCTCTTTCTCCAAATACCAGCATGCTAATTGTTGCATACATATCTTATGTGCCAATGATTATCAAACCCTTTCCAAATCTCCTACCAAATACCCCCATGCAGTGTCGGACTGGGGCATGAAGGGCCCATCGGGGGACTGCAACGCTAGGGGCCCACCAGAGGGGGTGTGGCCAGCCATCATAGAGGCGAGACCAGACACTAAAGGGAGAGTGGTCAGCCCACGAAGGACAGCTAGCACCATAGTGTAGTATATAAAGAATGTAGTGTGCTCATCCTTCTCTTTTAAAATGACAGGCTGACTGCGCACTTAGTTACTAACCTGCTCATGCTCCTCTGGGCGGTTGGATATCCGGAACTTCTACTCTCATCTGCCCTGCTCAAAGTGAAAAACACACTACCGCGCAGGTTCAGAGAGCCCAGACGCGACTCTCTGCACCTGTGTGGTAGTGTGTTTAACGGGAGTGTTTGGCAAAAACGGGGAGGGAGGGGGAGGAGTTGCGCTCTACCCCTACTGTTGCAAGAGCAGCATTAACACAGGTTATCCCTCTCTACGAACTAATAATATACTGAAAGTTAAGCACTCATTGACTTATGTATTATTCCAAGTGTAATGCTAATAATAAAATTTGTATTCTTTTATCTTGAATACAATTCGTATTTTTCTATATCTTGTATTAGGCTGTGAGCAAGAGGCTCGGTTCAATTAGTGGGATAACATTTAATGTTAGTTTTATCACAATTTATTGAATCCTGGTTAAAATACCTAAAAATACATTAATATAGACAAATAAAATACTCCAATTAAACCACAGTATTTATATTATGAGGCATTGATTTCTATATACATACATATGGTATGGCATCAATTGAACATACATAAAAAATCAGACAAACCTAGGTATATAGACCTGGACTAGTCTAGCTACTGGGAGGCAAATGGCAGTGGGTATAAATGCTCCATTGATCCAGATATAACACAGTCACTGATATCTCAATAAAATAATGTTCATAGCATACAAGTCCAGTAGATGGGAATTGGTATTTCTTTAAGTCTCTGCTAGTGCAATATAAATATTCAGATCACTGTCCACATATATCACATGGTTATTGCTGCGATGCTTTCAAATTTAACTTTGTTAACTTGCAGTTTTGATGTATATAGAGATGGTGGCCGGGTACCCAGTGTGCTGAAATCAGAGGATGTTTCTCGTGGTCCGTGCTTGTTACTGTTGGAGAGAAAGGTGCCTGCGTTCCACTGTGAAACGCATCTGTCCCTTCCTGTTCTCGCGTATGTCCAAAAGATGAATTGTATGCAAGTCGGGAGTCAGCTGTTTTCTTAGCTCCTCCCTAACAACGGAGAGGGCGTGGCTATAATGTGGCAGGGCCTACCGGTGGATAGTCCTGCTGCCCTGCAGGCCAGTCCGAGCCTGCCCCCATGTATGTAGTGCATTTTTGAGGTTACCGAGACCACCGGACAATGTCTTCCTACCAATTGCTCAGAACACACCTACCCTACAGCTGCTATATTTACCTTGACAGTTACAGGAACACTACTGAGAGGAGGACAGGAATTGGGGAAAATAGGATTGGGAAAAATATGAAAGACTAGGAGAAATACTTTTTTTATATAATACAAAAAAGTTAAAATAATAATATTTAAAAAACCAAAACAAAACAAGGGTCACTAGGGATCGTCATATGATTCCTAAGCCACAAGACAGACCTGTGCATGTACCAAATATGTAGAGGCACACCACATGTATGCATGGCCGGATTAAGGGGGGAGCACAGGGGGCACGTGCCCCGGGCCCCCCTCTCTCCGAGGGCCCCCCTTTTGATCTGATCACCTCACCTGTCATTTGGCGATCCAATTGTTCCATTGATTGTGCGGCTCTGACGCATGCGCACCCTTCTCCAGCCGACTGACTAAAAATGTCTAATAGATGTACAGCAGCACCGCTGCTGCTGTACATTTTAAGATGACCGAAATGGAGCTGCTGAGCATGCGCAGCTGCAGCAGCTCCTCTCAGGCATTAGAACAAGTGAATGGGGAGGTCGTCAGACTTTTACTGTTTATGTACATATTTATGCAGATTGAAAAATAAAACAATATACATATTCAAGAAGACCATGCCAGAGTGGTGGCAGGTTAATGTAGTCATACAAGAGGGGCAGATTGTAATTTAGTAAATATAGCTACTTATATTAAAGCTTGATAAAGATTTTAGCCATCTATATATATACAAGTTAACCCGTGCATGATACTCATGCATTCTAGTGAAATCAAGCTACTTAAGGTGTTAAAAAGGTTCTTGTCATGCATTTGGGCCATAGCCCAGGCCTCCTCAGGGGAAGAGCGTTACTTCCCGACGCAAGCGCCCTTTTTTAACGTGGTTTTGTCCACATGTCACCACCTCATCATTTTTCTCCATCACCTCATCCTTCATCTTCATCGCCACATCCTTCATCAAGCTACTTAAGGTGTTAAAAACTCCCCACTGTCACCCCCGGCAACCACCAACCACTCCCAACTGTCACTTCTCCTTCAAGAAATATATAGGTCAGTGTATAACTCTGCCCAGCAGGTGGCGCTGCAGCTTGTTTTTTTTTTTTCAACACACACCACTAGGCATTTATATAGTAGATATATATACATACATATATACTCTAATTACAGCTTTAAAATAAGTGGCAGGCTTCGATGACTACCTTAATACTGATTAATAAAAAGAGGATCCTCTAACATAGTTGCTGCATTATATAAGGGTATACATACATACATAGCTACACACATACAGACATATATAGTCAAAATTGGTGTTATGTTATCAATGTTTATTTTTTTATGCTAGTTTTAATGTGCGGTATCATTGCTAGTTTTAATGTGCATTATCAATGGTATTTTTAATGTGCGGTATCATTGCTAGTTTTAGTGTGCTGTATCATTACCCCCCCTGTCTTAAGGGCCCCGGGCCCCCCAAAGCCTTAATCCAGCTCTGCATGTATGTAGCATTATTATAAATCAAATAACTGTATTGAGTAGAGATGGCTAAATTTGCAACAAAGCAAGAGATGTACATGTAGAAAAATATACCACAGGTACGATGAAGCTGGTATTTTGCTGCAGAAATAAATTGTATGAACCCAAAACAATATTGCCTGAAAATAAAAAATACTTCCAGAATGTAGTTGTATAAATTAGTAATAGTGCAGCTCTTATCAATGCTGTAGTATTTGGTGACTTATTTTATTTGGAACAATAAGATTTGAGTGGTCCACATTCTTTTAAATGGATAGTAATAAATGTTAAATATATCTGTAGAGTTTAGAACAATATATATGTGAATACACTTGGCGCTTCACTGTATATCTGACACACACAAATTGAAGTTCCTATAAAGATGAGTCCCATGTGTACATGTGGCAGCTCTGCTTCAAAAACTGGTAGGTTAGTCCAGAAATAAATAGGATGATAACAAAAGTAAATATGAAGTAGAAGCCTTTTTATAAGTGAATATATTCAAACCTGCCTACCAAAAGGATGATTGTAACAGACACTTCAAAAGCTGTGTTGAATTGGTGAGTCTTCCAAGTAGCAATGTCCTGTCAAGAACGTCCAGGGAGATCAGATATTCTCACAAAAGAAACAAAGAAAGATCATAGTGTATTATCCTTTAAAAACCAAAATTCTAGGACCACCAGCATTCCATCATAAATCTGCGTACCAGAAAACAATATATAGTAGGCTTATCTGTATAATGGTGTTTCCTCTGTCACTGGCACTGGATCTTCCAACTATATTATTCTGTGGTCCTTCTGGATGTCACATCCGTTTTCATGAATGCCAAAAGACAGAAAAACCGCACATTAGTGTATTATCTTCAGATATATAAGTACACTATACCAATAAGCATTCCAAATATTAAATGCGTACCAGAACAATAGAGATTATGAGTATATCTCAATAGTCTTGTTCAGATGTTCTCTTCAAACTCATAAAACATAAAGATGAGTATGTACTTTGTAAAATATTTTTTTTTTAAATAGGCTTGTAAAAAAGATTCAAACACAGAAGTGCACCTATATAAAGATGCCTAGTATCTTATCAGGCATTTATATATTGTGCCCCAATAGTAAAATACAGATTCATAAAATGCCTTATAAAAAACTGTGCAGGTGTATCAGACCCTCCAGCCATCACCAATGCCGGTGAACTGAATTCGTATACGTATATCAGACATACAAACAAAAAATATATATGTAAATGCAAGCCTGAAGATAAAATTATATTAGACCCTCCAGCCAGTAATTATACCACTATATCTGAAGGCTTTTCGTCTCAAAGTATTGTAGATACTTCCTCAGGAGAATTTAGAATATGAATAAAATATTTCCAATTCAAACAGACAAAGTTAGTGAAATTGGCATCAATGTTGAGCTGTCCATGGATATAAAACTTCCTCTGGGCATGCAAGTGACTTTTGTTTATAATGTTCCAAATGTAATTTCCTCCTCATTTACACTCAAGAATTTAACTTTGACCAACTTCATCTATAGGGTGGCCATAGGTGCATTTATTTTTGTTAAAAACTTCATGATAATGGTACAAGCTGACCTTAACCCATAAATAAAAGAAGGTGTAAAGTGGGAAGAAAGTTGTGTATTATTAATAAAATTAGAATATTAAATGTATAAAAGTAGAATTTAAATGATTTAAAAATAATATTTAAAGAAATGTATACAAATAAATAACAAATAATAAGTAGGTGAGCAGAGGAAAAGGATGAAAGGAAAAAAGAGAGAGCAGAGAAAAATGAAAAAACTAAAATGTAAAAAGTACAATAGTGGTAGGGGGTGGGGGGGAGAAAAATTTGAGAAATACAAAAGTGAGGAAGGAGAAGGGAAATGTAAGGAGGAAGAGGACAGGAGGAATGGTGAAAGGGATGGGCTTGGGGGGATTGGGTCTGGCTGGTCTAGTAAGAGATAGTTGGAAGGTAATATGTAGATAAATGGGAATATACAAGATGGAGAGCTGTAGGATGAGATGAATATAGGAAGAGATGGTGGGTGTTTGGTATATGTGAATGCCGAGTGAGATTAGGCTATAGTGAATTAAATCTTAGAGATTCATATAATTGTAGGGTATCGAAAAGGGAAAGTATTAAGGTGCAAAGGATAATACAGAAAATGAAGTATAGTAATAGCATAAAAAGAACTTTTTAACAAAACAAGTCAATAAGGTGTTGGAATACATTATACTGGTGGTTGTAAAGAATTATGAGTAATGTTATAGAGAAGTAACAGCATAATAATAATAATAACAACAACAACAACAATAACAACAACAACAACAACAACAATAATAATAATATATTAATGATAGTAAAATGTTATAGCACCGAAAATTAAGTACCGTATATACTCGAGTATAAGTCGACCCGAATATAAGCCGAGGCACCTAATTTTACCACCAAAGACTGGGAAAACTTATTGACTCGAGTATAAGCCTAGGGTGGGAAATGCAGCAGCTACTGGTAATTTTTTTTTTCTTCAAAAGCTCACTTCTGTTTAATTACTGTAATTTCAGTCAGAGTTTTAAACATTCAGGATAATCACAGTCTTAAAAAATGATGTCATAACTCAAACATTTCTATAGGGATTCTCACCAGATCTTTTGTAGGTCTATTAAAGTCCAGATTAGAGGACTTTAAATGTTTATGTGCCATACATTCTCGTTTTACTCACACTCCTGAAAACCAGGCATTCCAAGGATAATTGTGAATGGTCTTGTATGCATTAGTCTATTTATCTTAAATTAACATGCACTACATGTCTTCCATATATTTTAATGGAGATGTGATGGCTTACAAATAGTCCACACTTTAACCTTTTACTTTACCAGCGCTGTATATTTGGCACAATATTTTCATGGACCTATTAGCTGCCCTATTTTACGATGTGCACCAACTTAATATAAAGCTACACTGTTTCCTGACCAGCGCAACAAATATACTTTACAAGGAAACAGAGAGACAGAGAGACAGAGAGACAGAGAGACAGAGAAACAGAGAGAGACAGAGAGAGATTGATTCAGCCTTTCACTTACCCCGCAGTGGAACGCATTTGCGTTCCAAATGCCGAACTTCCTGTCAGTGGAACGCACATGCGTTCCACTGCGGAAGATAAGAGCTCAGGGACCGGACACCAGGTTAGTTCACCCGTGTATAAGCCGAGAAGGCTTTTTCAGCATACAAAAATGTGCTGAAAAACTCGGCTTATACACGAGTATATACGGTAATACATGGAAATAATTAATTACTAGAATAATAAAGTAAATATATATACACACTATATGGACAAAAGTATATAGTGTAAACGTGCCCTGTGCAGTGATGAATCACACTTCTCTGTTTGGCAGTCAGATGGATGAGTCTGGGTTTGGAGATGTCAGGAGAACATTACCTGCCTGACTACATTATGCCAAATGTGAAATTTGGTGGAGAAGGGATTATGGTACTTGACTGTTTTTCAGGGTTTGGGCTAGGCCCCTTATCTCCAGTGAAGGGCAATCTTAATGCTTCAACATACCAAGTCATTTTGGACAATGCTATGCGTCCAACATTGTGGCAACAGTTTGGGGAAGACCCTTTTCTATTCCAACATGACTGTGCCCCAGTGCACAAAGCAAGGACTACAAAGATATGGTTTAATCAGTGTAGAAGAACATGACTGGCCCGGAAAGAGCACTGACCTCAACCACATCGTCAGCAAACTGTTCTTGGATGGTTGGGATAAGTTGCTCTTGGAAGATGTGTTGCTACCATTCTTTATTCATGGCTGTATATTGTAGATGTATTAAAATGTAAAGAGGTGCTGACAGATAGAAATTAATATTAGCCACCAGAGGCAGAACACCATGGAGATACAGCTTTTCAACAGCTGGAGAGCCACATTCAGCTAGTGACTAAAAGGGTATATTGGTACTTGTTTGACTGCAAGCACAAGATTCCTAAAATGTTATTTATTTTGTAACATGTTGAATAACATTGCATGTTGATGGTATAATGGTATTACTTTCCTACACTATCGCTACTTATCTGCTGCTGTGGTAAAGCCTTATGCCAGAAGCAAAGAGAATACACTCATGAGCTTGTGTAGTTTTAGCCCTGTGTACCTTTTTTTTTACTACTGGGGGGGACCTTCGCCTTTCTACCATATCACTGGGCCTGTAGAATCCTTCATTACACTACTTCTGGGGTGCCAACCATCCGCCCCGTTACACCGACACTAAATGACTGTGTCCTGGAATGGAAATGTAATTACCCGCTCAGCCAATTGCAAGCAGTCTCTTATGGTAGCTGCAATGTGATTGGCTGGTGCAGTTCTTACTTTCACTCCTGCTCAATACATTTTATAGGGAAATAATATGGGATCGAAACAGTATCATGCACAAAAATAAAAAATTCAATAGGACATTCAGTGTTAATGTGTCTAAAAGAAAAATACCTTAGTAACAACAATATTTGCTTGCTGAAATACAATTCTTAATTTGATGGCACAAGACATGAACAGATCTAAGCACTTAATTAATGAATTAAGCGACTAATTAAATAAAACCTTGCACTTGTAATTGAATTGCAAAATCAATGTTACCTTTGCCTAGAGCCATCTGTGTCCTATGATGTGCTGCAAGATAATCGATTGGAAAAGAGAAGAAGTTTCTCCTTATGTTAAAAGGCCTCAGGGGCATGGCTTTGATACACATCGACCACTGCGGCAAAGATAGGTGTGCGGTTCGGGAATCAAATCCATTAAATCTCCACAGACTTCTGAAGCTTTTTTACTGAACAAAATGTAAATGAATTTTTGATTTTCCTGGGTACTGAGGTTATGTATACAGTATGAATAAATGTCACCAGATACATCCTATAAAGTCTGTGCTTATCTCTCTCTCTCTCTCTCTCTTCTCTTCTCTCTCTCTCTCTCTATATAT
>NW_027448067.1:0-13697 GCF_038048845.1 Mixophyes fleayi | reverse complement strand
TAAACTGGGTGGGCTGATGTAGCCCAATTGGTCCACTGACTGACAGACCGGGTAGCCCAATATTCACACCGTGGTGCCCGGTCTCGTCCTGCAGCTCCTGTATATGTATATTTATATATATATCCTGCCTGTAGTACCACTGTTCCACCATAGGGGCCACTGTGGCACTTAGACTGTTCGCACACCTGGCAGAGATGCCTCGTTACTCCAGGATGCTTAACACCAGTCTCTGGCCTATAAAAGCTTGCTTGTCCAGGCAGCCTTTGCCAGATCATCTGCTGCCTTTACCTGTGTTCCATCCTGATTGATATCCTGGTATTGACTTCTGCTCATCCCTCCATTTTTGCACCTCTTCCTGTGACCATTGACTTGGTTTGTCTGTGACTCTGTACCTGCTTGCAGCTCTCCAGTGTTTCAGCTCTTCAGTATTTCTGCATTATCCTGATGCAGAGTGTTACCACCAATACCTGCTTTCAGCTCTCTAGTGTTACAGAGGACTAACCTGTTGCAGATTGTTATTAGCAGTCTCCACTACCTCGTGGTAAAGTCCTGCAGATCATCGGATCTTGTGTTTGTTACCTTCAGTGCCTTGCTCCACAGACAGTTGCACCTTGTGTGTCAACTTCCTTACTTCGTGGCAAAGTCCTGCAGATCATTGCATCCTGTGTCCCTTACCTTCAATGCCTTGCTCCGCAGACCGTTGCACCTTCTGTGATATCTCCACTACTTCATGGTAAAGTCTTGCAGACCATCACATTCTGCATCTGTTGTTTACTGAATTATTTTGCTATTTCTGCCATACCCTACCGAACTGCATCCTGAAACCTGTGTAACCGGTGCTTAATAAAAAGCACTTTGTTCACTACGCTCTCTCTTTGGTCTTATATTGCGAATCCTGACAGTATTATCTGGCCAAAGCTGCCTGGACAAGCAGGCTTTTATAGGCCATAGACAAGTGTTAAGCATCCTGGAGTAACGAGGCAGCTCTGGCAGGTAAGAGAGCAGTCCAAGTACCCCAGTGGCCCCTATGGTGGAACAGTGGTACTACAGGCAGGATATGGATATGGATGGATATATATATATATATATATATATATATATATATATATATATATATATATATATATATATATATATATATATTATATATATATAAATATAATATTCACTCAGTGGAGAATACTTTCCACTCACGCCTGGTATCATCATCTTGATAGGTCTACACATTAGTTTAAGTCATCACAGTGGCCCTTCATCAGTTAAGGCAGTTCTTGTTTCTTTAAGTATGCATTCCTATACCTGGTAATATAAATTTTTGATTACAGATCCGAGAGCAGAGGCCGAGAGTAGAAGGGCAGACAACATCTTTCCCACTTCAGTCTCCTTGAATTTGGTTGTAGTAACACTTAGGAAAACCTAAATGTGATGACTTAAGATACAGTGGATCATCTCTAAAGCAATGCAGGGCAAAAGCTGCCAGTCCCGTGTTATAAAATTACATTACACTTTTGCATTATCTGCGATTCTTTTATGCCTCTGTGCTCAAACTTGTTTAGTTGCCTACTAACACATCCTTCCAATATTCCCTTCATAGAAACATAACTTTCTTTGGTTAATAAATTTAACTGTTACGAAACATGTTGGCACAATTATATCTGATCAGTCTGCCAGAGCAGCATATGAGCACCTCATGCACTGTTGCATCTTCCCCTGATGTCATGAGATGCAAACTACTAGTCATATCTCTCTCTATATATATAATATATAAATTTGTACTGTGTGTTTCAAAAAAAATGCATTAAAAATAATCCTTATAACTAATGACTATCCACTGCAATCACCACAAAGGTGAAATGCTTTAAGCATCTGCAAGAAAACACTTCTTTTGTAACAATTGTGTATTAGCCCTAAATGTGCCCAGTGATTGGGAGATTGGTTTGACTTAACAGTGCAGGGAGGGTTGGCAGACAATAGTATAAGTGAAGGGGAGAGCTATTCCAAGGGTTTGCTGTTGATAAAATAAGTGCAAAAGAGGCAGGATTAATGATATTGTCAGTGTAATTGGGGCTGGCCATATGTTCAACAAAGTGATCTGAGAATGGGACCAGTGCAAGGTAGAAGGCAGGCAATGGAACCAATGCAACAACCACTAAAGTATCACCAGAGCTGGAATAAGGCTCTGAGGGGCCCGGGAGACTTAAGACAGAGAGGATGGTTATCATTTTAAATACATTTTAGACAAATATACAGGCAAAACTGTGTGCACTACTGTTAGATGCACGCAGCTCTGCCGTCACAAGCAGTACACGGCTAAGCAGGACTTACCTCCCAACTGTCCTTGCATTCGCACCAAATCCTAATTAAGCAAGAGAGTCACCCAAATTTGGGACTGCCCAACCAGATTCAGGACAGTTGGCAGACTGTCCTGCTCTCTCCAACCTGTTCTTGTCACTTTCACTCCCTGAGGCTGCTGGTGTCTTTAGCTCATTTGCCGCTTGTCTGGATCCTGGAATGCTGGAGGCCCTATATGGAAAATATAATGGGTACATGAAATTTAGAAAAAGCCAACCAGCCCCAGCATTAAGTCAATATCACCCACATTTAATAATTAGGCCTCCCTTCAATCCTGATAATAAAATAATAGTACTTACATTTGATAAATAGATCTATTTCCCTCCAACCGGCCTTGACATTAAAGTAATTGCATAGACATTTAATAAATAGACCCATTTCCGTCCAACTAACCGCAGCAAAAATTAATATAATTTACGTTTAACATTACCATTTCCCACAACCATCCCCGGCATTAAATAATTCTTATTCACATTTAATAAAGAGCCCTCCTGCCCAAACTCAGCCCCACATTCATTAATAGCCCCATACCACCCCTGCATTAAATCAAAGGTCCCGTCACCCCATCCTAATTAAATAGGCCCCCTATTAAATTAAATAGCTCACCAATAAATGAAATTGCCCCATCACCCCACAAATAAAATAGCACCCATTAGCCCCTACCTAATCTTCACCATTAAATTAATAGCCTACCTCCCACCATTGCACTATTAAGACAGCACTCCTCCTTTCCCTTATAGCACACATTATATAAAAAAAAAAAAAAAACATTCCCTCACACAGCATAACAGGCCCCCACTTTCAATCACACACTCAGTATAGCAGGGCCCCCCTTCTCTCTCTCACACACACACACACACACACACACACACACAGTATAGCAGGGCCCCCTTCTCTCACACAGTATAGCAGGGCCCCTCTTCTCTCACACACAGTATAGCAGGGCCCCCCTTCTCTCTCACACACACACACACACAGTATAGCAGGGCCCCCCTTCACACACACACACACACACACACACACACACACACACACACACACACACACACAGTATAGCTTGCCCCCCCTTCTCGCTCTCACACACAGTATTAGCAGCCCCCTTTTCTCTCTCACACACAGCATAGCAGCCCCCTTCTCTCACACACAGTATAGCAGCCCCCTTCTTTCACACACACAGTATAGCATGCTCCAGTATAGCATGCTCCTCACTGTCAATCACACACACACAGTATAGCAGCCCCCCCCACTTTCAAACAATCACACACAGAGCATAGCAGCCCCCCACTTTCAATCAATCACACACACAGAGCATAGCAGCCCCCCATTTTCAATCAATCACACACACAGAGCATAGCAGGCCCCTCACTTTCAATCATAAAACACAGAGCATAGCAGGCCCCCCACTTTCAATCACACACACAGTATAGCAGGCCCCCCCACTTTCAATCACACACATATATAGCTTGTCCCCCAAATCTCTCTCACACACATACAATACAGCAGCCCACCATTCTTTTCTCTCTCTCACACACACACACACAGTATAACAGGGCACCCCATTTACACACACACACACACACACACACACACACACACACACACACACTAGCAGCTCCCCCTCTTCTCTCACACTTACCTGTTTACAGGAGCTGCCGAGTTGCTGGAGATTCCTCTGTCTGCTCTCATGGGACGGCACCTGTCACATGGTGCACGTCCCATGTGACATCTAGCACTACGGGGATTGGAGAAGGGAGGGACGGATCTATAGATCCGCGGCCACAGTAGAAAAGACAAGCCACCCAGCACCACACTGACCCCTCTTCCCCCGCCGGCACCCGGTCTAGGGAGGGAGGGACTAGGGATAGTATATATTATATATTAAACATATTAAAATAAAACAATTCCCTCACACAGCATAACAGGCCCTCACTTTCAATCACACACTCAGTATAGCAGGGCCCCCCTTCTCTCACGCATACACACACACACAGTATAGCAGGGCCCCCCACTCTCTCACACACAGAATAGCAGGGACCGCCTTCTCACACACACACACAGTATAGCAGGGCCCCCCTTCACACACACACACAGTATAGCAGGGCCCCCCTTTCTCTCTCTCTCACAAACAGTATAGCAGCCCCCTTCTCTCACACACAGTATAGCAGCCCCATTCTCTCACACGCACAGTATAGCATGCTCCTCACTGTCAATTACACACACACACACACACACACACACACACACACACACACACACACAGTATAGCAGCCCCCCCACTTTTAATCAATCACACACACAGAGCATAGCTGCCCCCCCATTTCAATCAATCACACAAACACAGAGCATAGCAGCCCCCCACTTTCAATCAATCACACAGAGCATAGGAGGCCCCCCACTTTCAATCAATCACACACACACAGTATAGCAGCCCCCCCCCACTTTCAATCACACACATATATAGCTTGTCCACCAAATCTCTCTCACACACATACAATACAGCAGCCCCTCCTTCTTTTTTTCTCTCTCACACACACACACACACACACACAGTATAGCAGGACACCCCATTTACACACACACACACACACACACACACACACACACACATTAGCAGCTCTTCTCTCACACTTACCTGTTTACAGGAGCTGCTGAGCTGCTGGAGATTCCTCTGTCTGCTCACATGGGACGGCACCTGTCACATGGTGCATGTCCCATCTGACATCTAGCACTATGGAGAAGGGAGGGACGGATCTATATATCCGCGGCCACAGTAGAAAAGAAAAGCCACCCAGCACCACAGTGAACTCCCACAAAGAAACATCAGGCGCCCTCCTGTGGCCACCGGCCTATTGGGAAAAGTCCAGGTAGGCTCTATGGCCAATCCACCCCTGGTGGGTATTTTATTCAGTTGAAGAAACACTAACACAAATAAAACGATCATCTGGAAAATCTAATAATCCTCTGAATAGGGCAGCACAGTGGCCTAGTGGTTAGCACTTGTACCTCACAGCACTGAGGTCGTGAGTTTGATTCCCGACCATGGCCTTATCTGTGCAGCGTTTGTATGTTCTTCCCGTGTTTGCGTGGGTTTCCTCCCACACTCCAAAAAACATACTAGTAGGTTAATTGGTGGTGGTGGAAATAGTTGGTCTGTAGTTTCATTCATGGGGGAAAGCATATAAAACAAAATTAATAAAAACATTGAAATGTAAAACAGTGATGCATAATAAAGACAGAGTCCTCTTATTCTTAATTCTGTCCTCTTATTCTTAATTGAGGCTTTACTGAGCAGTGCTTTCGAAGAAAAAAGAAAAGATCAAATTAATTAAGGGGTGGTCTAGGAGTATGAAAACATTTTATTTTTTCCACCATGCACATCTGTGCCTGCAATGCCATAAATAGTTATGCACAGTATTTGCACAGAGGCATTTAACAAACAGGGAAATTATATGCACCTATGTATGTTATAGACAGACAAAGAAAAGCGTTACATGTACTGCATGTCTGCGTACACTGTTAATAGCCTTTTGGGCTTAAGTAGGCTTGAGAAATCTATATTTCCAATTTCTGAGACATTCTCAAATGGTCTAAAATGACACTATTACCAAAATGATTATAATAATAAAAAAAACCTTTTACAATTCAACAGAGAACTAATTTTCATACATATGCATATTATTATTTCTTGTATGGATTTTTACATGTGATAGCTTGTCAAGGTTGTCTATATCTCCACCAAAATTTTACTTTTTTAGTTTCCTGAAGCAGAATCTTACTTCATGGCATGATGTGAAATAATAGCAATAAATCTACCTTGGTGTTTACTTTTCTTAGACTTATTTAGGTTACAGTTAGAGCAGTCAATAGAGAACAAAAAACAACTGAGAATAATAAAATGGCCAAACCAACAGAACACTGCTGAAAGTGAATGTGTTTTTCTGCATTTGAAACTATATTGTCTAATTTGTTATTTTATGGGTTTATTGCGGGGGGAGGGAGTTGTTCTACAACTTCTACAAAAGCTGGAGTGCCACATGGTCCTTTTATGGCTCTACAAATTCAAGCACTTTGGGAAACATTTACCACATACCTTGTTTAGAAAAAGTTGCAAAAAAGGCTGCTAATCTTTGTCACTATTGTCACTACCTATGACTTCCCCATTCTAAGGTTAGGGATGGTTCCTGGTCCTATAATTAGAAAGGGAAAGCTACATAACAAAGCTGATACACAGTGAGTTCTAATGCTGTGCAGTAAGCTGAGGAGAGGTGGACTTCAGTTCTGTAGAGGAACTAGGAAGCTAAATACATAGAAAATTGGAAATAAAATAACAGTAAAAAAAATAATAAGCTGTATTATATAAAAATAAATAAGTAACCCTTTGCAGATGATGGATAATGTATTAAGAAAATAAAAAAAATAAAGAGACAGTGTCTCTTTCAATTATGTGTCAGTAAATGTTGGAGGTCAATAAAAATGCAATTGCGAGGATAAACAATCCTGACCATTGTCCAAAATTCTTCAGCTTAGTTCTTACCGACTGTTCATTTGGATTAAGAGGTGTCCAAGGTTCAGCTTCTATTTCTCCTAAGTCATCATCTGAATCAACAGCATCTACGGAGTACATCAAAAGTATGTATTTAAACTCAAGTTAGAGCAACTCTACTATACAAAGTGGCCATTAAATTCATGTTTGAGCCGGTTTGAACATATTTGAATCATCTCAAACATACTTGACCTGACATGTTTGAACCTGCTCAAAAATAGTAAAATTTACCAAACATTTTTTAGCCTATTTTGAATTTCCAGCAACTTTTCAAACTTTAGAACCAATTTGACGATCCAGCTAGAGAACCACTTTCATATCTCTACTTGATCAATATTAGCTGGTTCCAGTGCCTCAAACCTGCTTGCGGTACAAGCATGAATTTGCACCAAATAGATTTTGCGGTTTGAAGTTTGCAGCCTGCAATCTTGGTTTGCAGTTTGGGTTTGAGGTTTGAACTTGCATTATAAAACTGTTAATAATACTATAGCCATTAAGCTAAAGTATGTTTGAGCTGTTCAATCATGTTTGTATTGACTGGAACACAGTCAATTTTTGCTTTTTTTTTAGTTTATCTAAAGTTTGAGAATTTGACAGTGGTTTGAAAAATGGTTTTGAACAATTGCAAGCATTTCTACACCAAATTTTCCAACATCCCTTTACTCAAATCTGCTGTCTCTAACCTGGTTCAACATCTGGGGGTATATTTACTAAACTGCGTGTTTCAAAAACTGGAGATGTTGCCTATAGCAACCAATCAGATTCTAGCTATCATTTTGTAGAATGTACTAAATAAATGATGACTAGAATCTGATTGCTATAGGCAACATCTCCACTTTTTTAAACAGTTTAGTAAATATACCCCCTGGACTTGTGACATTGCAGCATAAGCATGGTAAATGCAGAGCAGTCCTGCTGAAATACATTTCCCAAGGCCAAACTTTGTGGTAGCATTCAAGAGAGATTTAGAAACAGCTAAACTACGGAAGTTTACTAATTTGTCTGTTAAAGTGTTAGGAACCCCGCAAGCCGGCACAACACAACCCGGAGTCTACTCTGCCAGTCAGGTGTTCACTGGAACCCCTGATGGTGGGGACAGGCTGGGCTGCAGACTGACAGAGGGTCGTGAAGTGTGTACCGGCTGGGGAGAACCCAGGCAAGCGGAGTGGAGTCCAAGCAGAGGTCAAGGGCCGGCAGCAGATAGCAGTACCAATAAACAAGCTGAGGTCAGGGGTCACGAGCAGACAGGGAGGTCGGTATTCAAGCCAGAGGTCAGGGTCACGAGATACACAAGCAAAGTCCAATTCCAGGCAAAGGGTCATACACGGGTAATCAGCAGAAAGTCCAACAGGCAGGAACAAGGCACAGAGCAGGTCAGCAGACTGAATACAGAAGCTATAACCGGCAGTGAGGCTGCAGACCTCACTGCCTTAAATACCAGTGGCCACCAATCAGAGTCTAGCTCTGAACCACGCACAGCCCCCTGCATGATTAATGTACCAAAGCATTAATCAGCCCACAGGCTAGAGCAAGGCTTGTTTAATCAAGCCACAGGTTGTCTAACTGCTGCGCATGCGCGCCCGGCTTCCTCCGTTGCCGAAACGTAGCGCAGAACACAAAGCTTCCAACGGTCGGCCAGGATCCGGAAGTGACGTCCCGGGCGTCAAGGTGACGCAGTAAGCGAGCCGCGGCGGCTGTGAGTACCGCCGCGGCTCGTGGCATAAAGCTACATTATACTACATTTACAACATCCTTCTTGTTACATTTTCTTATACACAGCCCAAACAACCCATGGTAGTCATCATACACACACAGCTATTTGGCTCTCCTACCTTGAAGAACCTGAAATCCCACACTCAGAAGGGCAGCAACAGCCGCAACAACTAGACATCTGTTGAGTGTAATTCCATTCCAGGGAGCAACATCCTCATCTTTCAAAGGCCCAACGCTTTTGGGCTCCAGCTTGTTTTTCATTGTTGTACTAATTGGTACTTAGAAAAAGAAAAAGACAAGATTTATTATCCAAACTATAATTTAATTTATTTAATGTTTGCTATTAAAAAGGTGGACAAATACTTCTCATAGGGGTCAGTCTATTATATGTGGATTAAGTTGCCTAGGTCAAGGGGTTCCTTTTTGGGGGCCTTTTTGTGACTGGAGTTAATATTAATTATGATCTGTAAGTTATTTACATATTTATGTAAATACACTACATGTACAAAAGTATTTGGACGCTTGACCATTACCCCAACAGGGACTGTATTGATATTGTATTCAAGTACTTATACTTTAATGGCACCCCTTTTGCAGCGATAACAGCTTCCACTCTTCTTGGAAGGCTTTCCACAAGATGTTGGTGTGTTTCTGTGGGAATTTGTGCCCATTCATTCTTTAGAGCATTTATCTAGTCAGGCATTAATGTTGGACAGGATGGCCTGTATCGCAATCTACTTACCAGTTTATCCAAAAGGTTGTTCATTAGGGTTGAGGTCAGGGCTCTATGCGGGCCAGTCAAGTTATTACACACCACACTCATCAAACCATGTCATTGCAGTCCTGGCTTTGTGCACTAGGGCACAGTCATGTTGGAATAGAAAAGGGCCTTCCCCAAAATGTTGCCACAAAGTTGACAAATGACTGACTTTGAAATAACTCTATAATGGAATCAATAACTATTGTGTTTATAGCAGAGAATCCAAATACAGTATGTCATCTAATGTTTTCTTACTCTTTAATTGTCAAATAATTGTCACATTTCAGTCTTTAATTGTCCCAGTTTACTTCCTTTTGGATGCCAATTACAGAAAAAAAAAAAAAAACCTAAAACGTTGCCTATCCCACTAACACAACATAAATATAATTTTCAATGGCAGGACAGTTTGCCTAGGTTATGACACACTTCAAAATCTAAATGAACAGACATTTTACATTTGAACTCCATTATGCCTGTGTTCAGTGATCAAAGTGGAAATTTAGAATAGACGGTATGGAAATTTAGACGTGGCAGTATGGAAATTTCGAAGTGGTGATATGGAAAATATAAGTGAATGGAATTAAATAGTTTTACAATGAAGGTACCAAGCCACTTCATCCACTGTCTAAGTTATTCAATTTTATTTATTATGCATGGCTAGTTAAAAGATATATAAGTAAACATTTGATATTATTTAAACATGTTTTATTTCAACAAACAAAAAAATAGACTTTAATGTGTTTACTTTTTTGTTTTCATTTGCCCCCTATACATTCCTGCTGGGCCGCTTTTGTCTGCATGGTGCACTTAACTACAGGTGACCCTACCTGTGGTGGATGCTGTAGCAAAGGTAGGTAATATACCCTCTGCAACCTCTTCAGTAAGGTCACCAGTGTTGGACTAGACCATTGGTGAAATTCCAGATTGACCCACACTGCCTGAGGGCTATGCCCCCTTTCCATATGGGCTGGGGCCAGGATCATGTACCAGAGAGCATGGTACAGGGTGGAATATGTAAAGAGTCAGCACCACAGGATGGTCCTATAATGGACTGCCAGGGCATATGTAAAGAGTCAACATATTCCCAAGTGCAGTGGAGTTGGTTGTTCAACAGGATTCCAAAGGTTTCCATGTGCTTAACCAGTGAACTTTATGAGGGGGGGGGGGGGGGGGTGGTGTTGTGAAGCTTTTCAATCTAATATCTATTAAGATGATTTTTATGTGTTTTTGCATTTCCCCATGTTGCATGTTTATCCAACAGATCCCCAGCCCTCCTGAAACTGTGGAGGCAGGTCACTTCAGGTTCCACACTGATTTGCCAGGTAAAATATTTTTGGAATATGGTTTTGATCACACTTTTAAAATTCTCTGGCATTCTAAAAATACCATTGTTTGGGGATGAAAGTTTCATTTTTATAAACATATACAAATGCATGCACCAGATAGTTTAGACTTAAACAAATCTTTATCTTTGAAATATGCAAATTTTAAATTGTGCTGTAATGGCTGCCTCTGCCCCTGCTGAGATTATCAGATGTGATTTTTTTTTATAGCCATAGCACTTAAAAAAATAACGATGAAGCTTAATTGTTAGAATTTCGTTTAAAACAGACCAAACTAAAGGCTTTCATTGATGTACTACCAGGCCTGAGCTGGGACATGTCTGCCTCAACTGGAAAATATTCTGTAATTAAGCATGATCTGTTAATTATATATCTAACTCACCATGTGAATTTTCTTTTCTGCCCAGGTAAAGTGCATAAACTAAATGTTGTGTGTTCATAGATTTTAAGGCACTGATTTGTCAATGTTTTCGAATGAAGATACCTTGCATTCTCTTTCATTTTGAGGATAAGTGAGAAACACACACCATTTTAGAAAATAGCTAAATTGTAATTTATTCCAACAGACCTTATGACCCAGCTGTTATTTGGAGCACAAAGGAGGTGTGGCAAGGATGGAGTAAGAAAAAGACATGGAGTTGCCTTTTTCAGCATGTGAGTATCTATAGTTAACAATGTTATTCCTTTTAGGCTATTGGGGGACCTGCATTACAGTAAAGGCAACAAATTGTAGATTTTACAGCTTGATAGTACAGGTGTGTACAAAGTACACACAGTCAAGTAATAATTTGTTTCAAAATGGCCTAAGGTTGATCTCTTTTTCTCTAATATATTTAACAGATAAAGAAGACAGCCATTATGGGTTCCATCATGACCTGCTTTGCAACACCTCCAACCAATGAGAGAATACCAACATGCATGTGTTTGTATTTGATATTTGTAATTTTATAAAGGAGTTTGTATTTTCAGTTTGTTTTTATTTTGTGTTTTGATTACTGAAATTGTGTTAATAAATAAATAATAATTATTTTTATTGCAATACTCATTCTCCAGTAAATCTTTGCTGCTTTGGACACTGTTGAACACCCTCTTCTTCTACACATCCTTCACTCCATTGTCCATCTAGACACAGTTCTCTCCTGGGTCACTTCCCCACTCTCTAACTGCTCCTTTAGTGTACCCACCTCTGGCACATTCTCCATTCCACTCTCACTCTCTATTGGAGGTCTCACAAGGCTCCATTTTTTTTCTAAATGTTGTACATCTTTTGTCTACTAATTTGCTCATTTGGCCTCCAATACCACCTGTACGCTGAGGACAACCAAATGTACATTGCTTTCCCTGACCTATTTCTTTCACCACTATCTGTTGAAAACCACTGTCTTTCTGAATTTGCCCCATGGATGTCACAATGGTAGCTAAAGCAAATCATGTTCTATACAGAGCTCATTCTTGTCGCTCATGCCAGAGTCACCAACTGGCCTCCAATCTCACTCACTGTCAATAACACTACTATACTCTCTGTGCTGCTTTAAATTTAATTCTTCAGTAATTTTGTTAAGAGGATAGGAGGATCAGATTCATGAGGTAAATTAGGGTCCAAAAAATGTATTACTTTGATCCTTATCAAAACCATATCAAAAAGTTATGTTTTAAATTACAGACACATATTTTAAACCATAAGTAAATTACTGTCTGCTTTTTCTTGTAGTTACATCTCAATTCTGCACTTTATTTATGTGCTTACATTTACAAATCAGCTAGGATAAAAACTATCACACTTATAAATCTAGGGCCCGTTATCAGGTGCCTACAATTACAGGTTCCTGTTATAAAGTGTCAGTAATTGCGAATAGCGGAGTACATTTCCCACCGATCCGTCCCCTTTTTGCTAGGATACGATGAATGAATGACAGGCAGACATTTTGCGCACACATGTAGAAAAGATCCGCGAGTGACATGAGCACGCCCACACGTGCTTTGAGAACCAATCACAGAGCAGAGTACTGGATTCTGAGTTTGAGATAGTAAAAATGAGGTTGCCCACTTTCGCAAGACGTAAGCTGAAGGGTACTGACCGAGGACATGGACAGCATGCCCGCCGGTCGGTACATTTCGAACAAGCTGAAGCTGCGGGCCCACTAAAGTGTCCGCAGTTACATCTGGTGGCGTTTTCACTGCCACTGCACAGTCGTGCGACATTCGCTACCGCCAGCCCCAGCTCTTAGCTGAGCTTAGAGAGGAGATTAGGAGATATGAGTTTATCGGATTATTCGGATACTGTAGTACACAAACTTGGTTTACTTTTAGAAATTATTTCAAAGATTTAAGGTAGATTGTTTCGTTACTACTACCTAATCATTTCAAAATTTATACAGCAACACTAATTTTGCCTCACTCTACAGAGAAGGCAATCTGTCCCAAAAGAGCTTACAATGCAAAATCCGTAACACAGACAGACTGGGGTCAATTTGTTAGTAGAAAATAAAACTACTAGTATGTCTTTGGATTGAAAGCCACACTAACATGGGGAGAACACTAACTCCACACACATAAGGCAATGGTCAGGAAACAAACTCACGACCCTAGCACTGGAAAGCAGAGGTGCTACACACTAAGCCACCCTGCAGAGCCAGTGTTGGCTGCAGTGTTTTTGTATAGAAGACATAACATACAAGCAGGAGATGGTGAAAAAAAGGTTGCAACTTTCTAATTGCATTTACAAAAAACCAACCGGGGCCCTCAACCAACAACACCCCCCCTCTACCAAAGGTAGTCCATTGGTAGTTGTCACTCACCGGACCGTGAGTGCCTCTGCCCTTGTGCGTAGTTCTCTATCCTTCCTGCCGGCGCCTGTCCTGAGCCGCGGCCGCCCGCCATCTTGATCGGATTGCGCATGTGCAGGATCCCTGAACTCTTATGACCTTGCTTTTAATCTAATTGGTGGATCAATCACCTCTTCCTATTTAAGGCACCTGTGCTCTTT
>NW_027448066.1:0-13732 GCF_038048845.1 Mixophyes fleayi | reverse complement strand
TATACAGAACGTGAAGCGGAGGAGGTGGTTGTAAACAGTCCTGAAGTGGGGGTGCCTGCCCATGAGGTGGAGGCTCCTCAGAGTGAGGATGCACGACTCTTGAGGAAGCAGACACTGTCGCACATAGTTAACCATTTTGAATCCGCCACTGAGTCCCTAGATATACATGTTGCAGAAATTTCCACAACCCTCACTCGTATGGAGCACAAATTTGACAACCAACTCACAACTTTAAATAATACACTCACAAATATTGCCACCCTCTTGTACAATATCTACCATGACAAACCACCACGCCCTCCAGTAACTGTCACTTCCCCATTTCAACCCATACCACACAGGCTACCTTCTTCACCCCAAACCTCCAGCTCAGTCCTCCTAATATTGTTCAAATTTCAGCTTCTCCTCCTCCTTCCCCTTCTGTGTCTGCTGCCCTTGGCCCTTCTGTGTTTGCTGCCCCTGGACCTTCTGTGTCTGCTGCCCCTGCCTCTTCTGTGTCTGCTGCCATTGCCCCTTCTGTGTCTGCTGTCCCTGGGCCTTCTGTGGCTACTGCCCCTGGTCCTTTTCTGGCTCTTGTACCCCCCTCGACGCGTTCAGCGGAACACCCTTTCTCACCCCCTGCCTATCCCCCTGCCTATCGCCTTGGCAATCCCCCTGACCCTTTGTCACGCCGTCGATCACACCCTGTTGACCAAGAGAGCTCCGATGCTTGCTCCTCCACATCATGGGTGACTCAAAGCCAGGCACAGGTTTTGAGACCACAGCGTGGAATAAAAAGGAAAAAAAATAATGTATTATTTTTTTTATTATTATTTGTCATTTTTGGAAACTGTGAAATACATAGATAGTGTACTGAAAAATAAATTACACTTGACGTTATAACTGTTTGGTTGTTGGTTATTGTACACATATTAGGCTTTTTGGACAAATTCCTACATATTGGCGTTTGTCAGTACAGTGTTACATCAGTACACTGAGTCTACATCACTTAAAGCACTCATTTCCAAGTGACTTACCATGCATTTCAGTTCAAAATGGGCCTGAAAAGTGTTTGCAAACTCTAATCCTATGTCTTATTTGGGCAAAGTTTGGATGGAGTGAAATAATACACATACCCAAGCATCCACCCACAACAAGACAATACCCCCAAACTCCAAGGTACCTAGTAAACGACGAGGCATACTGTAGGGCACTGAAATAGTTTGTTCCACAGGGACAAGAGTGTAACGTCAGAGTACTCTACAACATTTAAAAGTGAGCATCATGGATGCTTAATTGACGCATTTCTGACCAATCTCAAAACGTTTAGAGCTGTCTGTCCCTTATTGCGTGGTCCAGAGATGTGTGTACTACTTACATGTAGTGCAAGCAAAGGTTTCATTGTCCTGTGCTCTGTGTTGCATGTACATGTTTATTTTCGGCCCGCAGGTCCCTAATTTAGTACTTTGACAAAAAAATCCATTTGGCAGTTTTGCATAAAAGGTGGCCTTGTAGTGTGCTTTACTTGTAAATTGTGTGGTGTGAAGACCTGAGACATTTAGTGGATTGTGGTTAAACTGTCATACTGTAACTTAGCTTCTAAATAGAGACATAATTTGCAGTACTTGCAGTGTATCATGGTTTGTTTGAGGGAACGGTGTCTACCAAAGGCTGAACAGCGTACAGTGTTCCCCGGTACCTTTTTGGAAATACTTCCAGCAAGACAGATATCCTAATTTACCAATGGTCTCTTTAATTAATGTAACACCAAGAACAGGTACAAAACCCACATATGGTTCAGGAATATCAATTACAGGTAGGCACAATGGACACGAGAGTCGTACATACAATACAATGCTGGTCCTATTATGGGCATCTTTGAATTTCCAAACAAAGGCTTACGGTTTCCTGGTAGTGCGAAGCCCCAGTGCCTGCCAGCAGGGCACTGGTCCGGCTTTTACTGTCACCTTGCTTTTGGCAAGCACACAGAATCACCAGACCTGGGATAACTTTAGCCAAAGGAATAGGAACAAGGGTCGTTGCAGTACTTCTTTCAATCTCCATCCTCCGTCAGCTGCCCGGAACCATTAACTCCTACAGCAGTCAGATATTTCTGAGAAGAGCCTCAGGCTGTAGGGGTGTGTTGACTGTCTGCTGTGTCTCAGGATATTAAGGCATAGGAATACAATACACATTTCATAATTAAGATGATTACATCAGGCACAGAAAGCCACCCTGTTGTGCTTGGAAATACACTACGAAACATCATCTAGTTTGCCTAGTGATCTATCTCAAAGCACAATATTTAAAAAAATCTTTGATAGCCTGTAATGTGTTACTAATTTTCAATGTTAATAGCAGGGCTAAATATACACAATCTATATAAATGGTTAGAGCATAATGTAATGTTAGTTATTCAATCCATTGTGTTTGAAACAGAACACTTGCCTGACTAGTTTTTTACAGAGGATAGGTCACGAGCCAAGCTAGATCTCCTGTTGTTTATGTTAACAAAGAGAGATAATGTTAAGGCAAAATCTGTGAAATGTGAAAATTGATTTATTGATGTATGTTTCTACAGATCGAGAATACACATACACTTACCCTTTTGCCATAAGTGAACAATAGGAAGCCTCAGACTAACATTAATACATGACCTACAGTGACTTAAGACTCATATTCAACCACAGTAGGGTGCAGAGCAAAGACATTCTATGGGAATGAAAACAGACATGATGAATTTCTAGTGTTAATGTGTGCTAGGGCAGACACTCTAAGGAGACATGGAGATAAAAAGTACATCTTAAACAGTATAGGCTCAGTTTGGTCATTGAGTTGTATTAAAATATATTCGAAAAATCCTTATGGAATGGGTGGAAGATTTGGAGTAGGGTTAGGTCTTGCCCAAGTCTAAATGTACAAATTTGTGTTGATTGCTTTGGGTGGATAATGTGATTTTGTTTTTCATATTTGTGTTAAATTTTTGGATTTTCATTTTTGGGGTCTCCATCGCTTTGTGACATGGTTGTGCACAGTTAACATTAGTCAAATTTGTAGTGCTATCCTTTCCTTTATAACACAGTTCCTCTAGGTCACAGGATGGCCATGCAGCCATGGCATATTCCTCACCTAGAAGCTACTTAGGCACACAAAACTTTGCATAGTGAATGGAGATAATTATAAATGAACCTGGGTGAATACCCCTATGTTGGGGGTGGGGTTTGATATCTCCCTAGGGATTCTGTGCCAGTGGTCATTACTTACTGCTTGATTGTCGTTCTGGAGGATGGTCACTTTGCTGTGTAAGGAGAATTAAATTGTTGCCTCATAGTGGTATTATGTCTAACACTTCGCAAGTACTTGTGATACCTTACATGTGGAAGCAGGCATTGGTCTTACTAAAAGTGCAAAAAGTGGCCCAACCTATTAATTACACACACACACTACAGATCCTACTTCATCATTACCATTTATTTATATAGCGCCACTAATTCCACAGTGCTGTACAGAGAACTCACTCACATCAGTCCCTGTCCCATTTGGGCTTACAGTTTAAATTCCCTAACACACACACACACACACACACACACACACACACACACTAGGGTCAATTTGTTAGCAGCCAATTAATCTACCAGTTTGTTTTTTTGGAGTTTGGGAGGAAACCGGAGCACCTGGAGGAAACCCACACAAACACGGGGAGAACATACAAACTTCTCACAGATAAGGCCATGGTTAGGAATTGAACTCATAACCCCAGTGCTGTAAGGCAGAAGTGTTAACCACTACTCCATTGTGCTGCCCACTACTACTTGCAAATATTCCCATCCTGATTCTGGCTTAAGTCTAATGTTTGTTTCTTTCCGGGACCATTTGCAATTTGAATGCTATTGTAAATCAATGTTACATTCGGACACCCAGATCCGATATGAACTTTTGAGTTTAGATCAAAACTGCTTGTCCCCAAAATTTTATCTGAAATAAACAAGTTACATATATGACAGTTGTGTGCAAGATCACAATCTGTGTCTTCACCCACAATTTAGTATGCTTAGAAGTGTGTATATGTGTGTGGCTGGAACGGAACATTGCATGACTGGACAAAAAACAATATAGTTGATGTGTAGCAGTTCAAAAATAGCTTAGGAACCCGGTCAAAACTGAAAAGGGTGAATAGTGTCATTGTTTAACTGCTGAACAAAACCGGATTTAAAGGTAATGTTGATAAGGACTCCAACAGATGCTGAACTTGTGTATGACACCAAGTCATTGGACTTGATTGTGTGGACTTTGTGTTTTGCATTTATCTGTGGCCACGATTCCAAGCAAAGCGGTGATTGCGTCTGGAGTCTATTTTTGGCTTTGTGGTTTAACCATGTCCTAACCTAGGAAGTGTTGTTGGCAACAAATGTAACATTTAAGGACCCTACTTTGACAACATTTAGAAAGGTTAATAAAAATATATAGAATTAAGTTCATACCATGTTGAACTTGCACAATACAATATCCTAACACGTGGACCAATAAAAGAGAGCATATATGCTAAACACACAAATATACCTAGAAAGTTCAAAACCACAAAATAGAGTCTGAGCTAAGGGGAAGGGCTGTATGTGGCTAATGTCAAAATAAGCAAGGATGGCGACAATAGATAGTACAAGTATACATGTACCTAAATGGGCTCCAAAGGACTATAGAGTGATTGTTGTGTATGACAAGAGGAAGAACAGCTGTGAAGTAAACAGCAGATACTTATTTGTAACTGATTGCTGACACTATTGTAGGGTCAGATTTATTATTAATAGACATTATTAAATATTTGCAGCACCATACATAGCAAGTAAGACAGTGGTCTTGAATAGAGAGTTCCTTGGATGATGAGCAAACAATCAGGGCAAAGTGAAGAAAGAGTTTGTATGTTGCCCCCCGTGTTTGCGTGGGTTTCCTCCAGGTGCTCTGGTTTCCTCCCACACTCCAAAAACATACTGGTAAGTTAATTGGCTCCTATCAAAATTGACCATAGTCTCTCTCTCTCTCTGTCTGTGTGTGTGTTAGGGAATTTAGACTGTAAACTCCAATGGGGCAGTGACCGATGTGAATGAGTTCTCTGTACAGCGCTGCGGAATCAGTGGCGCTATATAAATAAATGGTGATGATGATAAATGGTGATGGTGATGATGCCTGTATCTGTGCTGACTTTGTATATTCCCATGTTTCTGTGGATCTACTCCACTGTGTCACTTATAGAAGAGTACGCTAGGATATGTTTTGCCGTGTAATATGGCTATTGTGCATATTTATGATTACGAATTGTTAGCCGTTACATCCGCATCCACGTTTATTAATTTTACTACGAAACATTTTTCGAGATGGAGAACAAGAGAATGTGTGTGTGTAATACTTTAGTGTTTATCCTTCAACCTTCATGTTGGTAGTAATGCATGCGTTGTGTTTTGAATTTTCTTCTCCCAAAATTTAAACTGTGCATGTACCTAGCATTGTAGGTTGTATATTAATCATATAATTGAATGATTATTACACTAATCAAAATTATTGGCATTAAACTGTTTGTTATGAGAGACGGTGATGCTCAGCTTTTCCTTCTAGTCAATGTCATGCATATACTGTTTCCACTCCCACGTTAGCATAGTAGTTAAACAATCCCCTTTTCATCAGTGGGTTCATGAGTTTGATACCTGTTACATTTTGTGTATTATGGCTAAATGGCATGTTGAAAATTGTGTGCAGCTACAATACAGAGAAGCAGCAGTTAAAAATTACTTGATTGCAAAGACATACGAAAAATCCACAGATGAAAGTTAAAAAAAACCTAAGTGGGCAAAAAAAACAAAGAAACGAAAAAAATAAATTTGAAGCCCAAGTATTTTTAGTATAATTTGTATTATTATTAGTATACATGACTGAATTTCCATATCCAAAAATGTAAACTTTGCATGTACCAATGATTTCTGTCTATAATATTTCAAAGTATTGACATTAATTAAAATTTTATCAGAAAATAAACTTGTTATGACAGAAGTTGTTGCTCAGCTTTTCAGTCTATTCTATTTCATTCACATTTTATTTTCACCACTTGCACATTGGCGTAGCGGTTAGACAATCCACCTTGCAACAGTGGAAACCTGAATTTGAATCCTCACTAATGCTATTGTCTCTGTGGGATCAATAATATCCTTCCCATATTTGTATTCATGTAACTGGTGTAAGAGTGCGCTTAGTTTAAGTTTGCACAAATCATCCGTTTAATTCTCATAACTTATTTTTTTATATTATTACTATTGTATTGTTAGATGTTTGGTTACAAACACTAGCAATTAACTGTTGGCACATTAGCTGCTTTACATTGCGATTTATTACAATTGTTGTTGTAATAAAAAAGAGGTTGCTTTTTAAAAAAAAATACACAATGTTTAATGTTTGAGCTACATATAAAATATTTTTAATTTTATTCCAGCTGCCAGAATGGATGGCTAAGGTACTGGCAGTCCCATTCCAGCAGCCGGAATGGATGGTTAGGGTACTCGAAGCCCCATTTCATCAGCTGGAATGGATGGGGAATGCACTCAGCACTCCATTCCAGCAGCCGCAATGGATGGGGAATGCACTCAGCACTCCATTCCGACAGCCGGAATCAATGAGGAATGCACTCAGCACTCCATTCCGGCAGCGGAATGGATGGGGAATGCACTCAGCACTCCATTCCGACAGCCGGAATCAATGAGGAATGCACTCAGCACTCCATTCCGGCAGCGGAATGGATGGGGAATGCACTCAGCACTCCATTCCGACAGCCGGAATCAATGAGGAATGCACTCAGCACTCCATTCTAGCAGCTGCAATGGATGGGGAATGCACTCAGATCCATCAACAGCCGGAAATCAATGAGAGAGGAGCAATCAGCACTCCATTCCGACAGCCGGAATCAATGAGAATGCACTCAGCACTCCATTCCGGCAGCGGAATGGATGGGGAATGCACTCAGCGCTCCATTCCGACATACATTAAGGCAGGTAGAACGGATAACTAGAATATATAGCTGGGATATACAATATATATGCAATGTAATATGTGTAATAGTTGTTCCACATATTACAGAGAGCATATCTGTATAGCAGAATAAAATGCACTATACAGGGATAGAAAACACAGAAAGCTTTACTCAAGACACCAAGCAGCAGTAGTACTATAGTAAACTGACTCATCCAGCAGATCCGGGTTTAGCCTAATCCCTAAATATCAGCACCTAACTGTTGACACCTCAACCACTTTACATTGCAATTTATTACAATTGTGGTTGTAATTAAAAAGATGTTCCTATTAAAAAAATGTACACAATGTTTAATATCTAATATATAAAAGAGAAAATTTGTCCTTCTGTCCTTCTGTCCTTCTGTCTGTCTTTCCATACAAATCCACATTTTTCAAGCGAAGATCATGAATTTTGCATACGAGTGTATTAAAACATGACGGAGGCAACTAAAAAATTTTTAAATTGAAATTTATTACGGGGTGGGGGTGGCAAGGGGGGTAACACCTAAAAATCATTGAAAACAACCATAACTCTGGAATGACTGTGACAATTTACACCAAACCTGGTACACATATGACTTACAATCTGACAACAAATATTGTGGGGGCAAGACACCCCTAGCACTCCTAAGGGTGGGGGTGGCGAGGGGGGTAACACCTAAAAATCATCGAAAACAACTATAACTCTGGAATGACTAGAACAATTTACACAAAACCTGGTACACATATGACTTACAGTCTGACAACAAATATTGTGGGGGCAAGACACCACTAGCACTCCTAAGGGTGGGGGTGGCGAGGGGGGTAACACCTAAAAATCATCGAAAACGACCATAACTCTGGAATGTCTGGAACAATTTACACCAAACCTGGTACACATATGACTTACAGTCTGACAACAAATATTGTGGGGGCAAGACACCCCTAGCACTCCTAAGGGTGGGGGTGGCGAGGGGGGTAACACCTAAAAATCATCGAAAACGACCATAACTCTGGAATGTCTGGAACAATTTACACCAAACCTGGTACACATATGACTTACAGTCTGACAACAAATATTGTGGGGGCAAGACACCCCTAGCACTCCTAAGGGTGGGGGTGGCGAGGGGGGTAACACCTAAAAATCATCGAAAACTACCATAACTCTGGAATGTCTGGAACAATTTACACCAAACCTGGTACACATATGACTTACAGTCTGACAACAAATATTGTGGGGGCAAGACACCCCTAGCACTCCTAAGGGTGGGGGTGGCGAGGGGGGTAACACCTAAAAATCATCGAAAACAACCATAACTCTGGAATGTCTGGAACAATTTACACCAAACCTGGTACACATATGACTTACAGTCTGACAACAAATATTGTGGGGGCAAGACACCCCTAACACTCCTAAGGGTGGGAGTGGCGAGGGAGGTAACACCTAAACATCATCGAAAACGACCATAACTCTGGAATGACTGTGACAATTTACACCAAACCTGGTACACATATGACTTACAATCTGACAACAAATATTGTGGGGGCAAGACACCCCTAGCACTCCTAAGGGTGGGGGTGGCGAGGGGGGTAACACCTAAAAATCATTGAAAACAACTATAACTCTGGAATGTCTGGAACAATTTACACCAAACCTGGTACACATATGACTTACAGTCTGACAACAAATATTGTGGGGGCAAGACACCCCTAGTACTCCTAAGGGTGGGGGTGGCGAGGGGGGTAACACCTAAAAATCATCGAAAACAACTATAACTCTGGAATGACTAGAACAATTTACACAAAACCTGGTACACATATGACTTACAGTCTGACAACAAATATTGTGGGGGCAAGACACCCCTAGCACTTCTAAGGGTGGGGGTGGCGAGGGGAGTAACACCTAAAAATCATCGAAAATGACCATAACTCTGGAATGTCTGGAACAATTTACACCAAACCTGGTACACATATGACTTACAGTCTGACAACAAATATTGTGGGGGCAAGACACCCCTAGCACTCCTAAGGGTGGGGGTGGCGAGGGGGTGTAACACCTAAAAATCATCCAAAACGACCATAACTCTGGAATGTCTGGAACAATGTCTTGGAAGAAGTTCCAAAAAAAAGGGGAGATATATTTTTTCTGGATGCACCCGGAGGAACAGGTAAGACGTTTCTCATCAAGTTGTTACTTGCTAAAATTCGAGTACATTCCAAGATAGCTATTGCTGTGGCCTCTTCTGGAATTGCTGCAACTTTGCTCCCTGGTGGAAGAACAGCACATTCAGCTTTCAAGTTACCGCTTAATCTGGCCCGAAGTGAAACTCCCATCTGCAATATCACTAAACGAACAGAAAAAGCTCAGATTCTGCAGGAATGTCAGGTCATTGTATGGGATGAATGCACCATGTCACACAAAAATGCTTTACAGGCCCTTAATCAAACACTTCAATTTTTAAGAGGCAATGATTTACTAATGGGTGGAGTCACTGTTGTATTGGCTACAGATTTTCGACAAACATTGCCGGTCATTCCAAAAGGAACAATGGCGGATGAAATTAATGCATGCCTTAAATCATCACATCTTTGGAGGCATGTTCGCACTTTGCGACTAACCACAAATATGAGAGTTTCTCTGCATGGCAACACAATGGACGGTCAGTTTGCTGATCATTTGTTAAATATTGGGAATGGTTTAATGCCGCTTCATCCAGTAACTAAAATAATTGTGTAAACAACATCAACTTAAAGATTCAAGAAGAGTTGCCTGGAGAAGCCATATTATACAAATCAATAGATACCGTTGTTGAAGAAAATGAGGCTGTGCACTATCCTACTGAATTTTTAAACTCTTTACAACTTCCCGGAATGCCACCGCATAACCTGGTACTGAATATTGGATCACCCATTATGCTTCTCAGAAATTTAAATCCTCCAAGACTTTGTAACGGTACAAGTTTAGTTGTCCAAAAGCTCAATTCTCATGTCATTGAAGCAACTATTTTGACAGGCTGTGCAAAAGGTGACAATGCTTTCATTTTACGCATACCTCTCATTCCATCTGATATGCCATTTCAATTTAAGCGTCTACAATTTCCAGTTCGTTTAGCTTTTGCCATGTCTATCAATAAGGCCCAAGGACAATCTTTAAATGTAGCTGGAGTCAACTTGGAATCACCTTGCTTTTCTCATGCACAATTTTACGTTGTGTGCTTAAGAGTTGGAACACCAAGAAATTTGTATGTATTTGCCCCAAATGAAGAAACGAGAAATATAGTTTATCAAGCTGTTTTGAAGCAATTGTTTATTGGTTCGTTCCATCATATACAGTTCAAATACAGTTTGAAATTTTCACTTTTCACCTTCTACTGGTCCAATTTTAACATGATATTTACATGTATGTTTAATATTTAGATTGATTTTTGTAAATAAAAATTCTTTAAATCCCGGGCAACGCTGGGTATTCTGCTAGTTTGATATAAATATAAAATAAATTTTCCCAAAAAATAATAAATTATTTTAATTGAAGTGTATTAAGATGTATATTATATTTAGTTGCGAGTGTTTTAAACGAACGATGCTTTTAGAACAGTTTATTGTTATTTAGCTAGCTGGCTTGGATTTAAACATGATCCTGGGCTTCCTTAAGTTTCAGCAAGGAGTTAAGATAAAACTCAACTTAACTATCCGACAGATCCGGAGGTAACGCCTACTCTTCTCAAGTCAGTACAAATAACGCCTACAATTCTTAACTTATTTAGGATCTCCGCTCATTCCCCTCCCATTCCCAACCCCTTTTTCTTAAGTGGTCAGAAGACTTCTTAAGTGCAGTTGCGATGGAATTATACTTAAACTTAAGAGAATCTTAGCTTACGCAACGGATTATAATGGATTTCCCTTCTTATCTCCCGTTTCTGGGCATGTGCAGTGGCAAATTGCGTAACATCCGCAAAAAATGGCAGATCCGTTCCTTGATGAATCAGGCCCATTGTTTTTATCTTCCAGTGATGCTTAAATGGTTATTTAAAAAAACATACACATACTGTACACTTAAAATGAGGTTATTGGTTTTTCCAAAATAGTCCTGTGCTTATGATGTTAATAATGATGATGTAAATATACAAGAATAAATAAAACTGAAAAACAAGGTTACTGTTATTTACAAAACAATTATATTTACATAAAAACCATACTGACCTGAAAAATAAGTATGGATGATTTTGTCTCTGACCTGCCTCCCCCTCTATATTATCCACATCATCTGATGGAATAAGTTCACCTGCTTTGTTACTGTCTACTGCTGGTGTTAGGGGTATACTTTGGTTTAGGGCCAAATTAAGCAGCAGACAGCAGGGCAACATCATGTCAGCCATCTTATCTGTGGCATAGAGAAGCACACCACCAGATGTATAACTGCAGAGCAAGGCCGGACTGGGACTAAAAATCAGCCCTGGCATTTAAAACACACAGGCCCACCTGCTGTGGGCTCCATGCGCGATATTGTTGCACGCTGAAGTGGCGTTGCTGGTGCAGTCTAACATGTTAAGCAGCAGCACAGACTTGTGTATCACGCTTTATCTTCTGCCCACCCTGATCAATTCCCTTGTTGTGCAAATCAGTTTGCTTGAATTACAAAAGCATACTGTTCCAACTGTATGCAAAAACATAAAACGACTACAGAAAACCTAGGGTCTCATTAAGGGTTTCGGTCACCATAGGCAAATACACCAAGAGCGCCTCCCTACCCCGGACCCCCCCCCCTCCCAATGTATAGGAATACTCCTAAATATAAATATTCTGAAATATTCTCCAGCATTCAAATTTAGATTGATTGCGCCGTTCTCTCTTACCTGTTCTTGCTCTTCTCTCTTGCTGCTTTGTTGTCTTCCCGCTGGCTTCTGGAAATTTGGAGTCCTGTATTGAAAATGCAAAAATTTTACTATATTGCAAAATGTTAATGATTAGGCTCTTTAATTAAAAAAAAAAACCACTCCATTATGGACAGATAACACTACCCCATTGTACAGGCATATATAACCAATATCTGAACATTTGTGGTAAATAAATTATTTACCTCTACCAGCCCCATCTCACCGGTATTTAATATTCTATTGATAGATGAGACCAGAGAGCAGCCATGTAAATGCCACGCAAAAAAGATATCATGCCCCCCAAAGCTGCTCTATTTTTTAAATACCACGCAAGACATTTCATTAACCCTGTAGGCATTTTCAGCCCCTCTCCCCCCTGCAGACATTTTCAGTCCCTCTCTCCTCCCCCTGCAGACATTTGCAGCCTCTCTCCCCCCCGCAGACATTTTCAGTCCCCCTCCCCCCCCTGTAGACATTTTCAGTCCCTCTTCCACCCCCCTGTAGACATTTTAAGCCCCTCTTTCCCCCTGCATATTTTTGGGTCCTTTTCCCCATACCTACACACATTTTTGGGTTCCCACCCTGCACACATTTTTGGGTCCTTTTCCCCACACATGCAAAATTTTTTGGGTCCTCCCCCCCTGCACACATTTTTGAGTCCTCTCCTCCCCCCCTGCACACATTTTTGAGTCCTCTTCTCCCCCCCTGCACACATTTTTTGGTCCTATTCCCCACACCTGGAAACATTTTTGGGTCCTCTCCCCCCCTGCACACATTGTCGGGTCCTCTTCTTTCCCCCCCATACACACATTGTCGGTTCCTCTTCTCCCCCCCCCTAATGCACACATTGTCGGGTCCTCTTCTCCCCCCACCCCCATACACACATTGTCAGGTCCTCTTCTCCCCCCCATACACACATTGTCTGGTCCTCTTCCCCCCCCATACACACATTATCTGGTCCTCTTCTTCCCCCCTCTTCCCCCCTCCCCCATACACACATTGTCGGGTACTCTTCTCCCCCCCCCATACACACATTGTCTGGTCCTCTTCTCCCCCCCATACACACATTGTCTGGTCCTCTTCTCCCCCCCCCATACACACATTGTGTGGTCCTCTTTTCCCCCCCCTCCATACACACATTGTCTGGTCCTCTTCTCCCCCCATACACACATTGTCTGGAACTCTTCTCCCCCTCTCCATACACACATTGTCGGGTCCTCTTCTCCCCCCCATACACACATTGTCTGGTCCTCTTCTCCCCCCCCCCATACACACATTGTCTGGTCCTCCTCTCCTCCCCCATACACACATTGTCGGGTCCTCTTCTCCTCCCTACCCCCATACACACATTGTTTGGTCCTCTTTCCCCCTCCATACACACATTTTCTGGTCCTCTTCTCCCCCCCCCATACACACATTGTGTGGTCCTCTTCTCCCACCCCCCATACACACATTGTGTGGTCCTCTTTCCCCCCCTCCATACACACATTGTCTGGACCTCTTCTCCCCCCCATACACACATTGTTTGGACCTCTTCTCCCCCCCCATACACACATTGTCGGGTCCTCTTCTCCCCCCCCATACACACATTGTGTGGTCCTCTTTCCCCCCCTCCATACACACATTGTCTGGTCCTCTTTTCCCCACCCACCCCCATACACACATTGTCTGGACCTCTTCTCCTCCCCCCCATACACACATTGTGTGGTCCTCTTTTTCCCCCCTCCATACACACATTGTCGGGTCCTCTTCTCCCCCCCCCCCCATACACACATTGTCGGGTCCTCTTCTCCCCCCCCCATACACACATTGTATGGACCTCTTCTCCACCCCCATACACACATTGTGTG